>NW_026896787.1:0-107894 GCF_033153095.1 Gastrolobium bilobum | reverse complement strand
CAACGGAAGGATAATAGCTCCACGTCGTGCTGTCACATCCCTCTAATCAAGCGAGAGTAGCAATTTCAAAAAGAAGAAACCGTCAGAGCAGAGGACAGTTGCTTTCCCCCAGGCATTTATGTGCAGCAGACGCTCTTCCCCCCCATATCCGCCACTCAGCAAAGCCACGATCACTACCATACAGAGCATTTTAACCTTCCCATCCTCTCCTTCGTTCCTTTATAAACACAGAACTACTATTTCATTCTCATAATCTTTTCTCCTTCAACCCACAAAAATCCAACATTTACTCCCCACTCCATCCCTCTTACTCAGAACATTACACCATGACACGTCCAAAGGCCATTATACATGTTGCTTCTATCTCCAAGAAGAGGACCCGAACAGGGAAAAAGCTCAAGCCTGAGCAAACAACAGTCGACCGCACAGTCATACAAGAACGGGGCATAGTCCTCAGTAGTTCCAAACATGGAGATCTCGACCGATGGCTGACCGAGGATGTAGCAGAACTAGATTGAGAACTCTTCGTTAAGCCTCCCTCAAGAGCTCGCACTGAGTTCGTGACTGCATTCTTGGAGGGGATGAAGAAAGAAGACCTCCCAAAACTCCTCATCAGGGGAGTGAAGGTAGACTTCTCCCCTGAAGAAATCAACGAAGCATACAACACTGCTTCAGTTCCTGCTGAACAAGATGAGTTTGATAGATACTGTGCTGGCCGAGGAGATGAAGCCATAATTGGAGAAGTGCTCCGAGAAATAGGCTCAGAAGGAGCAACCTGGGGAACCAAGGAATCCATCCCTAGGAAGCAACTCAAATTCGAAGCAAAGGTATGGATGCATTTTATTAACTCCCGTCTGATTCCCGTGAGCAATGACTCTAGAGTAAACTGGGAAAGAGCAGTGCTGGTCTTCTGCATCTTGACCAAGAAGAAGTTTGATGTAGGGAGGATCGTTTACAAACAACTGGTGGCAAATGCACCAAGAAACTCCCCCTTCTTTTTCCCGTGTCTGGTCACTGAAATGTGCAAGAGGTCTGGTTTAAAGGCCAACATCCCGATTTCGGATGAAATCATTCCAGAAGGGTCGGACATTGATCAGTCCACGATAAAAAGAATCAGAGACAATGAAGGATTGGAAAGTGAGGAGGAAAAAGAAAAAGAAGAGAAAGAAGAAAAAGACTGGAAGGAGGAGATCGGGCTCTTGAAAGATGAATTGATGAAAAGCAAAGAGGAGGAAATTCAACTCCGATTGTACTACCGAGCTAGGGATCAAATCTTCGCCAGTAACTGGGGAGAAAAATTCAAGGGACAAACTCCATATCCACCGTTTCCAAATGTCTTCCCTCTACAAGCAATAACAAATGCTCCTTTTAGCGGAGCAAGACAAGAAACTCGAGAGCATTAAGGGTCGCTATGGTGACCCCAGGTCCATTCGTTCCCTATCCTTTTTAACTTGTTTAAATCTGTTGGAATGAATGCCTGAAAGTTTTGTGGTGGAATGTTACTGACTTTGCTCTTAGATAAATGACTTCTGTGGTGTACCAGGGATTCGCCACCCTGTTTTATTTTTTAAAAAATGTTGTTTTTAATTTTTGCTAAGTTTACCGTCCTAAGTGTCCTGATCTACTCAATGATTCTTTTTGCTCAGGATTCTGCTCCTTGAGATGCCCTAAAGAGTTTACAGTTTCTAACAAAGCAACATAGGGCATCACTCTGATTTGGAGCAACACCATGCACAAAAAGCAGCACTCCAAAAATCGGACACTCTGTTATTCAGTGGACTTATTGAGTTACCAAGGAAAGAACTTCAGGCTGTTTAAGTAAATTACTCTGCCCCTGTGTTTTTTTTTTTAAACAAAAAAAAAAAGGGGTCAGCTCCTCTGCTCCAAAAATTTCGCTCAAAGAGCTCAAGTCATCAAGGTGAGAGCAAGAGCCGCTCAAACAGCATGCTGTTGAAGGTCAGCCCTATGCAAAAACAAGGGTAATTGACTTCCAGTTAAAAGACCTGAAAAGAAAGAAAAAGAGAAGGGAGCTAGAAAGTAAGAGAAGAAATCAAGCCAAAAAGTACAATCCGGAAGCAACTCTGTGGGAAACTGACTAAAAGAGTGGAAGAGTTCACACACACAATGAAGCTGGTGAAACTCACAAGTCAGATGAGTGCTCTAATAAAGCAATGGAAGGAGTTAAGTTAACTCTTCATCGATAATCTCAAGGAGCATTAGCCTGTCACAAGAAGACTGTTGGTTGTGAAGGATTACTCGGGACGAGTAATATATAGTTTTGGGGTGATGATGGTCCTCAAAAGTTGAGGCCCGTTAAGTGTAAATTGTTCTACAAAACCCATGTTTGGTTATAAATCACTCCCCTCAACCTTCTTCTTTCCATATAGAGCAACTGTTTTGAATAGTGGACCAGAGCAATACCGAAAGTGGGAATTAAGGTAGACTTGGAGCAAATTTAACATTATCTTTTTCATATGACTATCGGGTTAGTTTGCCTTGTTCAGGACACCTCAGGCCCATCAGAAGGAACCACAAAATGAAGAGAGAAGAAGGAGGGTTGCGCAGAAAGAAAGAAAAAACCTGCTGTAGTACAACAGCAGTCAAAGGAAGCAATGGGAAGCCGCCACATCAGCCACAGCAAAGAAGGTGGAGGTGCTACCTCTGCTACAGTACGGAAGCAAGGAAGCTGAGCAATCAAAAGCAGCCACGTCAGATGCAGCAGAAGGAGTGAAGGTGCCTCCCTGAATCTGATACTCCTACTCATAAAGGGAGCCAAAAGCAAGGGGGACCACTTCCATTTAAGGCCAAGCTGGCAAGAAGCAAAGCTACCATTGGAGAAGATTTAGACAAAGCACGACCCTTGATGAAAGGAACAATGGAGATCAAATGAAGAACCCTATAAAAGGAACAAGCAATCCTCATAAAGGGAATCATCAGCACCCATCCTAGGACTCGTTATCTCTTTGTTTTCTTTTTGTAAAAATGCTCACTAGGAGCTAACTTCCTCTAAGTAGGTGAGGGTTCCATATAAGTAATCCCTTTTGTCTTATGATAGCTTTGTAAGGAACACATATTTTATAAATGAATTTTGAGTTGCTCTTTGGTTTAATTTATTGATTTTGTGAAACCCTTTGGGCTGGCAACCTCATCCCGGGACCACTTGGTTGATGAAACACTGACAAAGGCGTGTGGAGCATTCTCAAAATCCTGGGGTAGTTTAGCCTGAAGAAAGGAGGGAGAAACACCTGGAATGGGGAGAACTGCCATGTGAATCCATGCTCTTTTGAGAAGGTTGCATGGTTTCCTTGCATATAACTCCAAGTACTATGGAGTAACGTGGAGAGTAAGGCCTTACCCTCTGCTTACCTATAGCAAAACAAGGGAAGGAGCAAAATCCACTTGTAAAATATGCTACCAAGCAAGGTTAACCAAAGGGATGAAAACATGGAACCCGTAACACCTACTTGATTTTTTTTTTCTGAAATTAATCTTAACTCAACTTCTATCACAACCTTTTCCCCACGATAACTGAACTGTGTTTTACCAGCTGATGCTCTTACTTTCATTTCGTTGACTGCTCTTAAAAGTTACTTCAATTGATGCCTTTTTATTCGATGACCGTGCTAAATCATTCACTGCTCTCATCTGGTTCAGAATGGTTAACATTGTTTAACTAGCTGCGCAGAGATTGCTCTTTGTGAAGTTTAGCTGAGAATAGTAATTTCTTTTATTGCTCCATTTTACAAATTAAGTTTCCTTTAGCGCTTCTTACTTCACAACTTCTCCCTGAGGACGATAAATCATGGGCTACAATACCCTATATTGCTTGACACGTACGCTTGCGTATAGTTGAAGAGGGTTGCTCTTAGTCAGAGTAGATTGCTCCTGTTGGCAATCCTGATTACTACTCTACACTCTTGCTCTCTGAAAAAATATTCCCGAGCAGCTCTCGGTTCGACCAAGAAATCATCATAATACAAACCAACGGAGCAAACACACAAGACAGACACAACCACACATCCTAATCATTGCAATACATAAGGGCTTTTCCCTTGAACCATTGCTCTGATACCATAAAATGTAACACCCTGTGTATACCCGGTAGTGTTATCATACTATCGTATTAAGCTGCGCTTAATTAAAAATGCGGAAAAGTCTTTTTCTTTTCAATTATGGCGTCATTATACTTAGCCAACTTGATTACTTAATCAATTTCATAAAATCATGCCTGTGTGTATATTGCAAAAGACAGCTAACTGAATACCTCATAATATAATAAAGTGAGTATCTAAGTCACAGATCTACTACCCGTAGTCCGGACAATAATCCTGATACATTATTTCAATTCCAACTAAAACAAGACATAAACGAGTCTATGTGGCATGGACAATCCCCATGCTCACCAAATCAACGACATAATCAACCAAGTCTCAACATAATAATCCAAAATCATAAATAAAGCTAAAAGCATAAAAACAGCATGCATAACCAGTATCCAACAAGTCAGCATATAATAACAGCAAAATCTAACTCAGCTCCGGCCTCCTGCCGCCTGAGGTCTCAACCCCATCATTACCTGAACCTGAAATACGCATTCTCCAAACGTGGGGTGAGATCTCTAAACAGAAATCTCAGTAAGACAAGGGGTCCTCAAGGATCTTCCACCCCAAGCTCACTTACATGTGCAATATAAGTTCTAAAAGCAATAGTATCAATATCAGTTCCAAAACTATGCAGTGCAACAGATATTCATGCCATGTGTGTTTAAACTATTCTACTGGCCAGAGAAATACAGGAATACGTCTATTACCTACAGATAGTACAAGGAACACCGCTTGCACCTCACCCACAGCCTCACCATATTGTATGTACTACATACTCAGGCTTACCGTATAGGTGGAACACCACATGCATATCATAAAGGCACTAGCATATAACAACTCAATAGCATTTCCAAAACATCAAAAGCATGTAAAACAGCATGCATATAACCATACCCCCAAGGGACATGGTGGAACCACAACATGGCTAAACCGAGGACACGAAAGCTTACCTTGCAAGCTTGCTATCCAAGCCAAGAGTCCACAAAATCTCAAAGCCCAAAGACAGCAGTATCACGATCTGTTATGGACCAATAATATACCATTAATCATACTCTACAAGCATACAACTTAAAGACAACACATTTCCTTTACGTTTTACGTCTTAAGGCTTCACACAAAGTCACAAGCCCTAAACACTTGATTCTGACTTAGTTCAATTATTACAGAAGTTCAACTGCATCAATCTAGGGTCCACAAACCCCCAGTAGCCTACTATATGAACAGTACAGCTACTGTTCTTCGAAATCCCAGAGTATCCGGATATTCCCCGGGGACATATCCGGATATGCAATATCCGAATATCTCTCTGGCAATATCCAGATATCAATATCCGGATATCCAGATCCCCATATCTGGGTATTAATATTCGGATATTTCGCGACAGAATGCAGTTTCTGCATTTTGCGAAGATATCCCTTCAAGGTTCCATTTTTAACACTTATACACATTAAAGCATTCATTTTTAGGCACATTAAGGTTCATACAATTGTTGGTTACTTGTTTAACTCATTAAACATACCAAGACACCTCTTTTAATCATCAAAACACAAGAACAAAGGTTCAACACTTACTCAAGGCTTCAAACTCAGCAAAGGAAGGCTCTTGGAGCTCACAACTAGTTCCCAAGATTTTGACTTGGAAGGGTGCACGAAAATGCACAACAAGGTGGTTCCTTTCTTCACAAAGATGACCACTTGGAGCTTCAACAACCAAGAATAAAACTCCAACACTCCAGCCCACTAACTCAGCCCCAAACCTTCACCCAAAACAGCTCTCTCAACTCAGAAAAAAGCCAACAATGCAGTCCCAAAGCTTACTCTCACCCTCACCAAGTGTTTAGGATGATGAAACAACCAAGAAATGGGTCCAAGGTTGAGTTTTGGTCAAGAACTAAGGAAGAAAGCAATGGAATAGTGGCTTAGAAAAACTAGTCAGCCTCCTTCACGTAGGAAATCTGATTCTCGGGTTTTGTGCCCAATCATTAGAGTATTTATAGCCATTTAACCAATAAACACACAGTATTAACTGTAATTGCTACGCTTAGCATTTTAATCCCAAACTCAGGATTCTTAACCTACTCAATCTTACAAGAATTATCATATTTTTATAATATTTTTCGGAGCACCTTTCCGATACGCGCTTTTCATAGCCACTATCAGTTTCTGGCACCAGTTCTCATTATTTTAACTTGAAACACGTTTTACAAGTCAAATATATTATTCTAAGAATTATCATGCACTTATTATAATTTTCCGTGATACTTTTTCGGTACGCATTTATACCGACTAGCAGAACCGGTATCTGCACTTTTCTTCCGAAAAGTGACTTTCAGCATTCTTAATCACTTATCATAATTATTAAAGTCTCTTTATAATTATTAGGGTCAATTATGGAATCATTTCCTAATTTAACATAATTAATTAATTAATTTCCTTAATTAACGGTGCGGGTTCTTACAGAGGGCATCAGAGATCCCGGGCATTGACCCATCCTTTTGTTGTCACAAGTTTTCTATGTACCCTGGGTCAAATCCAGTGTCCCAAAAGAAAAGGAAATTAGGTCCCGACCGACATCAGGCCTTGAACGAGCATGTGGACGAACTGTTAGAAGCTGGTTTCATTAGAGAATACAATACACCACATGGCTCTCCAACGTTGTGATGGTGAAGAAACCCAGCAGAAAGTGGAGAATTTGCGTGGATTATACCGACCTCAATAAGGTCTGCCCAAAGGACTCGTATCCGATGCTCAATATAGATCAGCTAGTTGATAATTCATCAGGATTTCAACTACTGTCATTCATGGATGCATATTCCGGGTACAATCAAATCTCACTACACCCAGACGACCATGAGAAGACCGCATTCATCTCGGAAAAGGGAAAATTCTGCTACAACGTCATGTCATTCGGCTTCAAGAATGTCGAGGCGACTTACCAAAGGATGATGAACCGTGTCTTCCAGAACTAAATTGGAAGGAACCTGGAGGTATACATTGACGACATGATCGTCAAATCGAAGCATATAACCACACACGTAGCCGACCTCAGCGATACTTTTGAGCAATTAAAAGCTCGAAAAATCATATTGAACCTGGCCAAGTGCGCCTTCGGGGTACCAGATGGGAAGTTCTTGGGTTTCATGCTCACCAATAGGGGAATTGAAGTAAACCCTGACAAATGCAAGGTCGTCCTCGAGATGAAGCAACCCGAAAATAAAAAAGAAATACAGCAACTCACAGGTCCTCTGGCAACACTGACTAGGTTTTTACCAAAGTCAGCAGAAAAAGCATTGCCTTTCTTCAAGCTCCTAAAAAGGGAGGCAAAATTCGGATGGGGAGAAGATTTCTAAAGGGCATTTGAAGAAGTAAAAAGGTGCCTAGCCACCCCACCCGTATATTCAAAGCCAGAGCCCGGAGAGACGTTGATCTTGTATCTTTTCATAGGAGAAGAATCCATTAGCGCCGCCCTAGTAAGGGAGACCAACAAGGGACAACAACTGATATACTTTGTAGGGCAGACACTGCAAGGACCCGAACTTCGATATCAGAAGCTCAAAAAGGTGGCATTCGCTTTGCTCACCACGGCAAGAAGGCTCCGACCTTACTTGCAAGGGCATCGAGTGGTCGTGAGAACCAACCAGCCCATCAGACAAGTGTTACATAAGTCATATCTAGCTGGGAGGATGATCAACTAGGCCGTCGAGCTCTTGGAGTTTAACATATCGTATGAACCCCGGCAGGCAATCAAGTCCCAAGAATTGGCCGACTTTGTCCTGGAACTTACCTCGTCCAAGGGAAAAGAAAAAGAGAATGAAGACCTCTGGACAATATACGTCGACGGGTCCTCAAACTCTAAAGGGAGCGGAGCCGGGGTGATAATCGAAAGCTCAGAGGGAATATCTATCGAACACTCGCTCCATCTCGCATTTCCGACCTCAAATAACCAAGCCGAATATAAGGCTTTCATTGCAAGAATTGTGCAAGCAAAGGAGCACAGAGCAAGAAGGATAAAAATCCTCAGTGACTCGCAGCTGATAACTTCGCAAGTCGAAGGAAAGTATCAAGCTAAGGGGCCACTCATGATGAAATATCTCCAACAAGTTAAAGAACTGCTGGTCGAGTTTGAAGAGGCGATGGTCCAGTACATACCCCGAAATGAGAATAGCAGAGCAGACATTTTGTCAAAGCTCGCTAGCTCGAAGGGAGCGGGGAATCATCAAACGGTGATACAACAAAGCATCCCAGAGCCGACTTGCGTCATCGTTAAAACTGAGAATGGCGACTGGAGAAGGCCAATAATGGCTTACTTGGAAAAAGGAATTCTGCCCGACGAGGCTCAAGAAGCCAGAAAGCTCGTAAGGAACTTGGCTTGTTTCACTATCGTGGAAGGGCAGCTCTACAAAAAAAGTTTCTAGACACCTATGCTCAAATGATTAAGTTAGAGCGAAGCAGATTATGCCCTGACCGAGATCCATGAGGGCATCAACGGGCATCACATGGGAGGAAAAGCTTTAGCCAGGAAGGCACTTAGGGTAGGATATTACTGGCATACTGTATGGAAGCGGATGCGAAAGAGCATGTGAGAAGATGTGAGCAATGTCAGAAGCACGCATTCATCATTCGTGCACGTCCCGAAGAGCTGCAAACCATCACGACACCCTGGCCATTCTACAAATGGGGGATGGACCTGTTAGGACCCTTCTCCGCAGCCGAAGGGCAGCTCAAATGGTTGATAGTAGCGGTTGACTACTTCACCAAATGGATTGAGGCTGAACCCCTCACCACCATAACCTCGGCCAGGATTCAGAGATTCTTTGAAAGAAACCTGATCAGCCAATTTGGAATTCCAGCCGAGATCATTACGGACAAAGGAACGCAATTCGCTGATAAAAAGTTCCAAGAGTTAATGGCTGACTTCAAGATCACACACCGGTTCGCATCAATGGAGCACCCTAAGACAAACGGATAAGCGAGTCAGCTGATAAGGTGATCATCAATGGCTCAAGAAAAGGCTATTCGATTCTAAGGGAAATTGGGTGCAATAGCTACATCTCGTCTTATGGGGATACAGAACAAGTGCCCAATCGGCCACAGAGGAAACTCCTTTCAGGCTGACATACGAGGGTAAGGCTATGATTCCAGTAGAGATCGGAGAACCGTCCTGGAAGAGGGCGCTAAGATTGCAAGGGACTGAGGAGCAGAACAATGAAGCATTGGTTGTAGAACTCGACCTATTAGATGAAAGTAGGGAGAATGTCAGATATAGAAACATGATGGCAAAACGTCTGGTGACGACCAGATTCAATAAAAAGGTCAGACCTCGGTCATTCCAGAACGGCGACTTGGTATTGAGGAGAGCAGGCATCGACAACAAAAATGCCAAAGATGGGAAGCTAGCCGCAAATTGGGAAAGCCCCTACAGAGTTAAGGAAAACTTGGGAAGAGGAGCCTATACTTTGGAAACCATCTCCAAGAAGCCAGTGAAGGGAACTTGGAACACGGACAAGCTAAAGGCCTACTATAGCTAGGCCTGAAGTCTGACTTCCGAGAATTTGTGAATAAATTTTAAATTCTTGCAAATAAGACGAGCTGTTAAGCTCAGTCAGTAGATAGATTTATTTCTACGCAAATAAGGCGAGCTCCTAAGCTCAGTCAGTAGGTAGATTTATTTCGAAGCAAATAAAACGAGCTTTTAAACTCGGCCTTGTAAATAGATTCCATTTAAATTGCAAATAAAATGAGTATTGACCTCAATCTTATTAATGCATATCGATTTCTATTCAAGCAATAAAAGCCTCCGAGCTTAACGATCTAATAAAGGAATAAAAATTTTGTTGACGAACAAAAATTATCCTAGATCGATCAAAACAACCTCTCCAAATTATAAGCCGAAATATAACAGAACGAGATCGAAATTGAACCTCAAATATGCAAATGAAAAGAGAAGTAAATCAAAGCAATGATCTCAGAAAATCAAAAGGCAAATCCAATTGCAAGTTTTAAAGCCGACCTAAAATGGCAAAAGTGTTCAAACGAAATCAAAAAGGGGATCAAAAGCCCCATAATAAAGAGACATATTACAAAGGTCAGCATTCCGACCCCTTCATTCTTCAGCACATGGAGAAACGGCCTCATGAACCTCGGCTTCGGTCTCCTGCTCATCGGGAGAGTCAGAGCCCGGAGTTCCAGGAACGATAGCGCCATCCTTCACATCATACGAAACGTCCATCCCATCAGTAATGAGGCCAGGGTTCAGAACCTGGGCTTGAGAAATAGCATTGGCAAAAGCTTCAGTGGCAACATTCACGACCACGGCTTTAGCCTCTTCAAAGTCGGCCTGTAACTTTTTGATCTGAGCATCCTTGTCGCTCAAAGACTTAGAGATGGCCTCCTTCTCTATCCTCAAACCTTTTGTTCTGGCATTGGCCGACTCCGAAGTCTTCTTCGCCTCGGACAGCTCTAAAGATAGATCTTGAACCTTCACCTCAAGCTCGGACTTAGCCTTACCGAGCTCGCCATGCTTCCCCAAAAGCTCCTCCATCTTAATAGTGAGAGACGAGTTGGAAGCAGCGGATAGATCGAGCCTCTGATGGAGATCCTGAAAGGATTGGAGCAAAATTGTTGTTTTCAAAGAATTCTCCTCCAACCGAGCTATCAGGGCAGTCAGGTCGGAAGTCAAGGTCGAACTGCCCATGAGCTACTGAGGGGGCTTCATAACGGCTCTAAGTTGGTCCGAAACTCTGACCTTCCACAACTCCCCAAGTTCCAAGGCAATCATGTCCCCTTATGAAACGACGAGAGGAGGAGGGAGTGGAGATGATGAGGGAGGAGCAGGAACATTGGCTAAGATCACCTCATCACCCACCGAACTGCTGCCAAATACGACATCAAGCCGCCGTTTCTTTAACAGCTCAGCCTCGAAAGATGGGACTTCCTTGAACTTCCCCTTAGAATTCTTCTTGGGCTTGGGCAGAAATTTCTTGTACTCAGAGCTCATCATACTAACTGCAAAAGAGGATCAAAGATCAGAATGCAAATTATAAGATATGTCAAAAACAGATCGTGAAAATAAACCACATACCGAGCTCGCAAAGGAGATCTTCTCCAAACTTATCTACAATCCGACTTAAATCAATAATGCCATATTCATCGGCATAATCGATCAGGTCGGAAGCCGCCAACCTTTCCGAATCGAAAAGAGCTACTCCTGGGGTATCATAATCTTTAGGACGCCTTCGATAGTGTTTTTGCGTCCAATACTGCTCAAAGCGACACGATAAATCCCCATTGTCCAGACGTTCTTCGGCGAACCAGGGAAAAGAGTCAGAACGAGATGCCACTTTCAAGTAGGCATCTTTAAAGTCTTTGAAGGATTAGGAGTAAGAAATAAAAATACCCCTACCCGGAGTACCTCGGAGGGTTACCCACCATTTCCTTTCTTTAGCCTCGGCACCAGTCCGGGCAGTATACACATCAAACAGAAAAAAGAAAAGAGTAATAGTGCAAGGCAGGAAAAGATATGCACACACTTGCTCAAAACCTTGGATGAAAGCCCATGAATTGGGATGAAGTTGCGAGGGAGCAATCCTAAAAATTCGGCAGATCACGACAGCTTGAAACTCGGTGAAGGGAAATCGAATTCCTATCTTAGTAACAAGATCTCGGTTAAAGTAGAAGAAAAGAGGCTCGTCCTCACTAGGACCTATGCATATCGGGTTGTCACCTGCTGGCAGAATATTAACTCCACTAGGGTTTCCAACGGGAAGTTGGGCAACCTCGGCAGGAGACATCGTAGATCGCCGGTTGAGAACGTCAAGAAGAACCCAATTCTGAGCATCAGACTCTTCCATCACTACAGTCCTGGAACACGAAGGAGGAGAGTTAGTAGAAAAATCATCCAAATCCGACCTTGGACTTCTGAGATCGGATGGCAACGAGTATGGACTCCAAGAAAAAGGAATTGAACTGTCAGAACTATTGATAAGATCAATAAATGGCATCTGACTTGAAGTCGGATCGTCGAAAGAAGAAAAAGCTAGCTCGGATGAAGAAGAGCCAGAAGAACTGTCGCTCAACCCTAGAGGAGGGATCCGATCTAGTACGGATCTTGGGCTTGGGGCAACCTGAGATGAAGGTAAAATATATGATAAAGGAACTGGATCAAGAGAGGAGCTCGACCCAGGAGAAATAACAGGGTTCGACCCCGAAGGGAGTTCGCCCTTACCAAAATTAAGGAGCATTTGGCCACTCTCCCTCCCTCTTCGACCTCTCCCTCTTTAGCCACGTCCACCTCCAGAACTTCGGCCACCTCCTCGATGGCCTCGGAGAAGCTGTTGGAGTTTTTCCTCCTCAGTATACTCCTTGCCATAGAACCAATACTGAACTGCCCAAGGCAGTTGTTTCACTATCTCCTCATCTCTATCACCACTTCGGCCAGAAGCCGGATTAGACGGTGAACCAGAAATACTCATCAAAGTTCCCAGAAACGAGTGACGGTTACGAGAATCAAAGAAAGCTCAGGAAAGAAATGTGAACTCGTATTCCTCCCCAATAAAAAGGAAAACGCAACACTTTGAAACCTTAAGATTACCTATTTGAACAAACAACAAAAGAAAAGAGGGAAGGAAGAAATACCTGAGTAAGAAAAGAGCGGAGCAACTATGAAACGACTAAAGCAGACACGAACTCAACAAAGACCTTCACAAACAACAATGAAAAGAGAAAACACTCGGAGAAGATAATGCCAGGAGGAGGATCCAGAGAAAAACGAAAATCCTGTATCATTTTGAAAATAGGTATTTAAAGGAAGAAAAATCCTAGGCGCGAAGATGAAGAGGCCGCAAACGGTGGGGGTAAACAAGGGCTAAATGGTAAAATCAATTCTGCACGTATTTAATAAACGTAATCATGACCTGCAAAAGCTCAGAACGACGCTCGTTCCACGACGCACGAACCACCAATGAGGGGACAACACGTGGGAGTTCGTAACCATCATTGCAGGCAAGAAGCGAAAGGTCAAGTCAATACGATAAGACCACATCCGAGCTCGACCATGATGTCGAAGATCGAATCCGAGTTCAAGCAAGATGTCGCAGATCAAATCCGAGCTCGACCATTATATCGCAGTCGAGATACAAATCATGGCCAAAGACGAAAGAATCAATAACTCGGCGAAGAATTCACGCTTCGCTGACATATCGAATGTCAAACACATGGTCCAATCTCCGACGCAGCCTATCCGCAACACCAATTACGTGAACTCAACAATGTCAAAGCCGACATAACATCTCAGTACCCCGGCCTTCCGAGCTTCATAATACTAGGCTGGGGGCAACTCTTATGGATATATATCATATCCTAACTACCTACTCAAGTGATCATCAAAGGATAGATTCTCTATTATCCTAACAATATCAAACAACAAAGATACTCAGGATGGAATCCTTATCTCAACAGCAAGGAGGTTAAATCCTACTGCAACTGGGAGATCTTGACAAACCCTAGAGGTAACCCTTATAAATAAAAGGCTAAAGACCCCAAGTACACACTTTTTAACCTATTTACAATTACTGTCAACACTGTGCACACACCCACATCTTGGCTATAAGCCTATTGTTTGTGCGCAGTGATTGGAATATTGACTCTAAGCCGAACATGTATCTACTTCTACGGTATCTCTGAGCGCATACCATACGGTATAGCAATACGGTCTTTCCAAGACCGAACATATATATATATATATATATATATATATATATATATATATATATATATATTTTTATTTTTGGTATAGTTTATGTCATATTTTGAAATCTATAAAATGTGGGAATTGAATATTAAGGTTCGTCCACTCATTAAGAATTGCTTGAAATTTTTATTAATATAAAATATATGCATAGATGTTGAGAGTTTTCGATCAAATAGTTAATTTTACACAATTTATTTCCTCGCATTTAGTATAAAAATGTCATTTAAGAACACAAAGTAAGACTAAAAGTTTTATAAGTGGCATTAGATTATCATATATTAATCCATCTGTGTTACCTAAAGTAAGAAACTATCCTCACAAAATGGATGGTGTGAAGAGCAGGGACGAGTGAGATGAGAATCTTGGGCTAAGCTTTTCGTCTCTGTCGTATACAATTTTCTAACCATAAGCCTTATATCCAGCCCCTCTTGAGTGTAATGTATCTCCATCATTAATCATTAATGTAGAACATTTTATAATGGTGATCTTTTGTGGCAACACGTCATTTTTCCATCCATGGAAATAGCAACCAATCCATAGAAGTGTGTCATCTTCACAAAAAGGAAATTCTCCCAAAATTCCAAACAAAGTGGTCACGTATAAATTTATAATGCATGTTGCACTCATAGAAAAGAAAAGAAAAAGTTTGTGCAAATGATTTTTAGAAGAAAAATAGAAAATTACTGTGCATAATGATTAGATTATTCTTAAATACACAATTGATTAATTATTCGTAAAGCATATGTAAATTTGTTTATGAATTTAATAATATAAAAATATGTAAACATATACTCCGAACTATTATAAATAAAGCACTGACGTAATTTCATTAAAAATAACACAAAGTTGTGTCATTCAAAATGAAAAATATTCCTCTCTCATATATATATATATATATATATAGGCTTTAAAAATAACACCGTTTTGGGATAAAAAATTATAATGAAAAAGACTATTATAACCCTGAAATAAATTATAATTATAAAAATATCTTGATTTCCACTTCAAAACGATGTCGTTTTGGGTTCAATGTAGATAAATTATCTACATTGACGGCAAAAAAATGAACCCATATATATAATCTGACAAAAACAAATTTGTCCTTTTTCTTTCTTTTTCAATTCCTGTAAACTAAAAAAAAGCACCTTTCCCCCCAAAATTTAGGATTTTGGGGCATAAGAACCCACCTTTTCCATTTGACCTGGATAAAAGTAGTTTTTAGGGAAATTTAAAAGCATTGACACTCCAAAATCAGATGATGAAAAATCAATGGCTAATTTTTTTTTTTTAGTTATAGGTAAAATAATTTAATTTCATTCATCGATTTAAGTTCTGTAAAAATGATTTAAGTTATGTTGTAAGAAGGTTTTTTTTGTGTAATGTCACTTTAATAAAAAGGATGACCCGCCTTTTTTTTCTTTTTGAGTGGGACCCACATCTTTTTTATTAGATTGACATAACACAAAAAAAATTCTATAAGATCCTTTATATATTGTACAAATAACATTTCTCTTAATTGTAAAGCTTTTATTCTAATACGATGGAGAAAATGGAAAGCAGAGTTGAAAGAAGAATTCATACTCAGAAGAATCAAAAAATGTATTGAGAGAATTTTGAATGAAAATCCATACCTCTCGAATAGGTATAGTGTCTATATATATATACAGCAACTAATGTAAAGACTCAGAAACTAACCCCTTAACAGAATTGATCAACACGTAACTGACTTACTAATACCTCTAACTAACTAAGAGACACGTAGCCACAGATTTTGACACGTCATAAATGGATAGAGTCTCATCATATTCCCCTGTGTAAATCAGAAGGAAATGAATCTTCTCATGTGTAATTTAACATGATCATGTTATATGGGAAGATCTTAACCATTAATAATTAAATCAACAGTGATGATTGTGTAACTTCCTATCCTTTTTTTTCTCTCTCCTCATTTATCACCATTAACCCACCCATGTATGGTTATGATTGCTCCACATAATATTATCATGTTATTTAGCACATGAGAGGATCTACTCCCAAACTAGAAAGCCTGGGTGGGGGACTATTATGTAAATGTTGGGGTTGGTCAATTGTTTGCGTTGGATAATAGGTTGATACGGATTAGGTTTGGGCAGCACTCACTGGGCCTAGATATTTCCCACGGACCTACTAGGCCTGGCTTCATATTTTGGAAATGTTACTAGCCGAAAACATGTCGTACTTTTAATGACCCGAGAAAACTTTATGGTCCATGTTAGTTTGCCGAAGAAAAATATGGGGCGTGTTTACATTTTTATGTCAAAATAATAAGTAATAGCATAAAGTTCAAAGTAAAGTCCTTGATACTTGATTTCAATTTCTACCCATTAATTATCCAATTAATCCGATTGGAACTTTGTTAAATTAATATAGAGGTCAACTATCTTAAGATTATTTTCTTTATTCACAATATCAAACCAATATCTCTGATTAAGGAAGAAGCAAACTCCTTATTAATTGTTACGTGATTTGAGTCTCTTTCCAAACCAGTTCTTGTTTGAATGGTGGGGGCTTCACCTAAATCCCAGCCAAGTAATAAGGTTTTTCCTAGGCCCAATAAAACTTTATATAAAAAAATAAAGTTATTGACAAAAGAATAACTTATAAATGGACCTCGTTTTAAATATTTGTTTATTGGTTTTGTTTATTTTTAAAAATAAAATGACATTGTTTTGGTCCATTTAACTGTTTTTTTTTTTGTAGGATAAAACTTGAGTATTATTTTTTATGATAGTCTTTCGTTATACCTAAATGCCTTGAATCCGATGCTATGGATAGATAATTTCATAAAACTAAATCATTCAAAGATATAATTTAAAATGTCAAAAGCAAAGCATTTAAATTAAGGTAGTATTTTTTGAGTAAACATACGCAACAAAAAAATACTTAGAATTGACACAATTCAACTAAGTTTAAAGGTAGATGTCGGGAGAAATAAAATGATTAGAAACACTTACCCATCGAAAATTCATAAAAAAGGTTGTTGTTTACTATACTTTTTAAATATTTTTAAGCACCAATTAAATGTATAATTTAGTCTAAGGTATATTTTGAGAGAAAATTCTTACATATTATTAAAACAATAATATAGCGAAAGCTAATGAAAATTAGTTCAACTAGCAAAATTAATTTTGTTTACTTGGGTACATGGCAAAATTAAATTAAATAGCAAAAAATAACATTTACAATCAAATAGTATTGAAAAAAAAGTTTTGAATTTGACTGGTGACACGACACCTAGACCGTGGAAAGTCAGGGACATTCTCCACCCCATTTATCAGGTTTGGTAATTGTGGTTTAGATATTGAATAAATATTTCTGTCACTAATACTAAATCCGTTGTAGTCTAGTTGGTCAGGATATTCGGCTCTCACCCGAAAGACCCGGGTTCAAGTCCCGGCAACGGAATCTTTTTTAAAAATTGTGATCCATCTAAACGCACCGAACGTATTCTATTGAAGGACCTCAATCTCGTCCTTGAGTGATACTTGCACAACATGCATGTTTGCAATTAGTAATGTATTAAAAGAATTTTTTTTACAAAGAAACTGTATACAAGGCAATATTATTTTATATAGGTAGACAAACATCATGGCATGTGTACAAGGCAATGGTAATTGTTAGGTCCAAAAAATGCTAGAAATATTATTTTCAACCACACGATGACACTATCTCTCAGCAAAACCAAGTTCATCCTGATATAAATCTTCCATAGTAGCCATTGCACATCACTAGTTCATGGCTCGAATGTCCCGTTTGAGTGCTCCTCACCTGCAAAAGTGGAGTTTCCATTTGACAACCGGTTCATGCTATTGCTAGAGTAACTTGAATATGGGGAATATGTAGAAACAGAACTGCCTCTCGAATGCCGGCTCTGTGCTGCTGTGCTGCTTCTTGTAGAACGAGCCTTCCTACCCTGAGGTGAAGTATAGAAGCATTTCCATAACAAGACAAAGTGAGATAAATAAAGAACCACAAAACTCAAATGCATGCATGACAAAAAAAA
Source organism: Gastrolobium bilobum (assembly GCF_033153095.1). NCBI lineage: Eukaryota > Viridiplantae > Streptophyta > Magnoliopsida > Fabales > Fabaceae > Gastrolobium > Gastrolobium bilobum. The sequence continues at coordinate 90,002 of NW_026896787.1, read as the reverse complement.
GGGCAAACCCCGTGCACAAGACTCCTCCATTTACGAGGGTATGGATGTGGGTTGATTGTATGCAATTTTACACTAGTATTTTTGCAAAGAGACTATTTTTCAAACTCGAACCCATGACTTTCTGGTCACAAGGAGCAACCTTATCACTGCTTTAAGGCTCGCTCTCAAATGCATTCATGACAATTGAGAGGAAATGTTTTCACTGAATTCTCAATCATCAAATGAAATAAAATCAATAAATAGAGATATTATGAACTTATGATACACAACTAATGCTATGGGCATAAAAAAAACAATAATGAGTAACTACTTTATTACAGGGCGAGCCTTGGAGCAGTAACAAGGTTACTCCTTATGAAAGAAAGATCACGGGTTTGTTCGAAAAATAGTCTCTTTACAAGAATGCAAAAGTAAGGCTATATATAATCGACCCTTACCCCTACTCTTGCAAGTCGGGAAGCTTTGTGCACTGGGGTTTACCCTTTTAGTAAATAATTTATTAAGAAATGGATCATCATATAAAATTCTAAAAGATAAAATAATAACCTTGCCCATGCACTTCTCCAAATGAGGAGCAAACCTCCCAGCCATGATAGATCGACCGCAATTCATGCAATCAAAAAATTCATTTGCTACAGGAGGATGTGTTTGTCCGAATATATCAACCACGTACTTGGCATTTGCTTCATTACTATTACTAGGATCAGCCACCCTAACCCTGGCTTGTGCTGACAACTTCAATTCTTCATCTTCTTCCAAATTAGAATCAAGCCCAAGCTTTGCTACTCTGTGACACTCTGATGCCACATCAACTATAATGGAATCAAGGAGATCCCGGAAAAAATTAGATGCAAGCTGCAATGTTCACAAAGTCATAAATATATTAACATATTGAGAAAAGATAAAATGAAGTTCAATTAATATTTCTTCCTAGAGGGAATCCTAAATTAAAACCACCAGCACAATCCCAAAACTTAGCTCAGAATTGAGTCAACGGAGAACGTAAATTGAAAACTGAAATGCACCCAAACATGATTTGAAACAAAAGTTGGTTGGACTGCGAAATGTGTTAGGAATTTGCATCTAAATTTATTATTTAATTATTGCTGCATACATAAAAACATGTCTACTCAGAATTGAAGAGCACACCTGAGAATGTGTTGACAAGTCTTCCTCATTAGGAACCGACATGAGTCTTGACCAAGGCTTTTGGATCCTAACTGACACCCATTACAGGTGAAAGTCAGTAACTACTATAAAAGCTTTACACAAGTATAAATAAGACAAAAACAAAGGAAAACCAAACATAGTAACAAAAGAAAACAGAATATTGATATCTGCAGGGAAAATAATATTTTATCTGCATGACCTGCACCTAAAGTGAAGAGTTAATTTGATTTTGAACTTTCATAATATACCAAGACTCATTAAAAAATCTCAAAAGATACTAAGACATTGTATATGCTTAAGAAAGCAAGGTATCACCATATTCAACACAGAGATATAAATTTCATCATGTAATGTTCAACTAGGCTCTAAGAAAATAAGAATCGATAGAATGAAGAGAACACAATTGCTTAAAAAAACAAAAATGGAGATATGACTTCAGGAATAATATTAAATTGTACTGATCTATATATAATAAATGAGGGGGGGAAGAATAAGAATCAACATACAGGACTTAATTAATTTGAGTCAAGGGGTTCACCATTAGTACCTAATTTTGCAGTAAGAAGATTGTCTTAAAATTTAATCATAATTGTTTTCAAAGTGTGTATATATACTAAAGATGGAGGAGCAACATTTATCTCAAGATTGACAAGAAAATATGGGATCCTAACCCAACTTAAACCTGAATCAAGATTCCTCTATGCGTATATAGGAGGTTAAAATCAAGATGTTTCATTGGTGTTTCTTTCTCAGTATATAGGAGGATAAAATCCACATAATTTGAAATCCTTCTAATCTCAAGTTCAACATAATAAAGCTAAGAAAATAATGAACAATTTAATCATTATGGACCTCAACATCAACAATCACAAATGGAGCAATATATTGAAATCCATCTGATCCACACTGTTTCAGGCCACTAGCAAAGTACAAATAGATACTCCATTCCTTTCTCTTATTCAGTTTCTTGATGCCAAACAGGAAAATGGGAGGGGATCTGTGTCAATATCTTAACTTGACAGATTTTTCTTTCACTGGCAATACATGAAAGAATATATCCTCAACATTTTGCAATCTCTTTGATCTTCAATTCAATATTAAAAGAGCAGAAATTGACCCAATTAATCAAGAAAGAGTTCCAAAATTACATTAATCATTAACCAAACTGATGCAAAACTGATCACTGGAAAAAAAAAAAAAAAACCCAATTACTCTTATACCTAAGATAAAGTGGCACCAATCACCAAAGAGTTCAAAAAATTCAGAGTGTAATCAAACATTCAAGAAATTACCCAGAAACCCATCACGTGTAAACAGTTAAGGGAACTGAAAAAAAAAAAACAAAAAACAAAAAATCATGTAAAAAAAAACCATAGAAATGGCTAAGGAAGGATCATAACTTGAACAGAGAGACAAGAAAAATCAGTGTCTAGTTACAAATGAAGTAAAGTTCGAACCTTTAATGAAAGTCGGAGAGAGAAATCACAAGGAATCGTTGAAAGGAGGAAGCAGCTAACTATGATTGTGTGTGATTCACAGGTGAGAAGTGCGAACCCCTCAAGTGGGGGCAATTTCTAAATAGCCAAAATCTTTGGGTTCAAAAAGAAATATTGTTATATTCTTCCTTTCATTTACCTTTTTATTGAAAACTAACTTGTATATCCGCGTAATTTATTGATTATATGTTTGTAATTAATTGGTTATATTAGCTGTGTAAGATATTAAAAAATAATTTAATTTTATAATTTATTATTTAAATTATAATTTTTAACCATTTAAAGAATAATATGTAACACATAACAAATAGTACTAGTATAAATTAAAAAAAAAAAATATGACAGAATTGTGAAAAAACATTTATTTACGAATACATAACTGTTTTGAAACTGTTTATGGATTTATTGCACTCATTCACGCTCAAATTAGGCGTGACTATTCACGTCCAAATTAGGCGTGACTCCTAAGGTATTCACGCCTAATTTAGGCTTGAATCATCTGATGTTGACACATGGTAAAAAAAGTGAACTTACAAACTGTAAAACTTTGGAAAGCCATAACTATTGACTCCGGTATCCGAATGAGGTAATTCTTTTTTTGATAGAAAGATTTAATTTGTTATTTAAACTCAAAAATCAATATGAAAAATATGTATTAATAAAGAAAATAATTAAATAAATATTCTAAACACTTGGTAGAATATTATATAAATTTGTATATATTTTAATAATTAAATAAATAACCTTGTACACTATTTTTTTCAAACACTTTGTAGAGGCAAAAAAAATTAAAATATTGCTTTTTTAATAAATAATTACGAATAAGTTGTCGTTTTGAACATAATTACGAATATATTGCACTCATTCACGCCCAATAATGGTACTATAACATTAAATTCAAAATTCAAATAACCTCCAATAAGTTGATTGCATTTTGTATTTAATAGGAGTTGATTGCGTTTTGTATTTAATAGGAGCTAATTGCGTTGTAATTTTATGAGGTTGTTACAGATTGTCGCCAATTCAAATAAATTTGCTGGAGGTTATTTGAATTTTGAATTTAATGTTATAGGAGTTGATTGCGTTTTGTACTTAGTAGGAGCTGATTGCGTTTTGTATTTAATAGGAAATTTGGTGCCATCTTTCTAGTATCATTGTTGCAAATTTGAATTGTGTTTGTGAGAGATAAAATATATCAAATGATATGTCATTGCGTAGATCTCAAAAATTTATGTGGAATCAAAAAAGAATTACTTCAATCGGATACCCGAGTCAAAAATTATGGCCTTATAAAGTTTTACGGTTAAATTATTAATTTTTTGTGCCACGTGTCAACACCAGACGAGTCACGCCTAATTTAGGCGTGAATGCCTTGAAGTCACGCCTAAAGTATTCATGCCTAATTTGGACGTGAATGAGTGCAATAGATCCGTAGATAATTTCGAAACAGCTATGTATTCGTAATTATTTATTAAAATAGTAATATTTTAATATATTTTTTGCCTAGGAATGTGGCTTCCAAAATAAAAAGGGGTGAATTAAGTATTAGTTTTTAAATGATCATTTCAAGCACACTTTGATATATGAAAAACTAATTAATGCATTCAAATAATCCATAATATATAATAGGGTTCGTTTTTTCTGCAGTTACTACAGATAAGTTATCTGCAGTAAGCCCAATACGACGTCGTTTTGGGACAAAAATCATGGTATATTTGTAATTTTAATTTATTTCAGGGTTATTATAGTCTTTATCATTATAATTTTTTAATCTTTCAATCCCAAAACGACGTCATTTTGAAAGTAAATACAGATAACTTATCTACATTAACTGCTGAAATATTTTTCTGTATATAATATATCACAATTATATAATCTATTTTAACACATACAAGATATCAAAGAAATAATTAAAGTGCTAGAAATAAGTAGTTTAGGGTTTAAAAAATTGCAAACTCAATATATTCTGATTCGGTCACCACCACTTGTGACCTACGTCCAAATTGAAGCCACTCGATCAAATCTTTCACTAACGGTTAATCTTCAAGGGTGCTTGACAAACCGTTACAATCTTTCAAGACTTTGGATTCTTATATACATTACAACCTCCAAGTTTGGTACTTAGCAACCTTACAATTCTATCCAAATTTTTCTAAGTATTTGGCTACTTTTCAAACTAAATGGGTCTCACAACCCTTTCAACTCAAGAATACAAGAAGGAAGTGTTTATAGATAAATATAAACTCTCAAAGTGTGGATATACAACTTGAAGTATTATGGGCATATGAAATTTCGCAATATAAGCTCAAATATGTGTGATATTTGAAAGATATGCAAATGATATTGTAAAAGCTCTCAAATTATCCTTAAGATGTATAAGAATAATGATCAATCAATTTTAAGGTCGTGGGGAATGTATATATAATGATTTTTTTCAAAACTAGTCCCTTATAGCTCAAGAATAGTTATATGTTTTGAATCATTTAATTATATTTATTTATTTTCTTTTGAATGTAGTTGTCATATATTTATTTTTAGAATTTTAAATTTTGAATTGATTTGTAATTAGTATGTAAAAAGGTGTTTAAGACCTTTACTGTAGGAGTTTAGCTTTGTTATTTTGATAATTAGAAATTGAGAACCAAAGGGTTACTCTTTTCTTAAATCCTAACTTTCTATTTAGCCATATTTTTTCTATGTGCCTTCAACATTATTTGGTATCAGAGCACTAAGTTGCCTTCAACCAATGGCAGAAAATAATCATGGAAGTCGTGGATGGCAGAGTCATGAAGGCAAAGGACATGGATTCGTTCCTGAAAAAAATAGACAATTGCGTCAAATAGATCCCCAAGATAAAGAAAATGAAAAGCTTAGAAGGCGGATTCAGGACTTTAAGCGATAACTTGAGCAAACGTCAGACAAGAAAATCTAAGTTTTGAGCTACAATTTATTCGAGCGCAAAGTAAAAAAATCCAAGATATCGAGATGCAAATCAACACTATGTAGCGAATTTCTCCAATTTTGACACATGTCATTTTTAGTTCTGACGTGGCATATTTCGCTACACTGTGTAGCGAATTATTTGCACACATATTTCGCTACACAGTGTAGCGAAATATGTCACGTAATATTTTGACAAAAATTACTGTTAGCATGGTAATTTAATAAAAAAATTTGCCAACAGTAACACTTTAGTCACTGTTCCTTTAGAAAATATTCAAAGCTAAAAGATTACCCAATAATTCGTTCACGCTCATCGGACATTTTCCAAAGAATATACAAATTAAGAAAATGAAACACTTTCCAATTCCAAAGAAATTTGGTCTCACATAAACTAGAAATTTTGAATTTTAAAAGTGCTTCCCATCCATGTAAAAGATACTGACAATCTAAGCATATATTTAGCTTTATTCAATTTTAGAAGAAAAATTAATTTTTTTAAAATGTTCTCTCAATTAGATTTTGCTTATGAGAAAAAGAATCAAACATAAGATTCTGATTATATATATATATATATATATATATATATATATATATATATATATATATATAGGAAAAAGTATTTCTACAGCCACTTTAGATAAGGTTGTCTACAGCTACTGTTTTTTCACTAAGTACGACCGATCGTACTTAGTTTATAACAATAAAGCTGTTCTTTTTTTCTCTTTCCTCAGACATTGTCGGCTGATGTGGTGGAGAGAGAAAATGCAATTTTAATGTACAACCGGTCGTACTTAGTGAAAAAAGGTAGCTGTAGACAACCTTATCTAAAGTGGCTGCAGAAATGTTTTCCCCATATATATATATATATAGGGTTAGGATCATTTTACACCAGTGTAAGTTACACTTTCAATTTTATTCCCTGAACCCACTTATATCTAAGGGCTCAAATTTTTGAGTAATGTGAGTCATTGGATACAAGTGGATCAATGGTCAAGATTGAGTGTAAGACTTCTAACTCTTATACCAGTGTAAGAATAACCTGCGCTATATATATATATATATATATATATATATATATATATATATAAGGAAAGTGTTTGTCATTTTAAATGACATAAAGTTACGTCATTTTAAGAGAGAGATAGACCCAAAATAATTTTTTTATTTAAAATTTTAATTAAAAAAATAATCCATTTTCTCTCTCCCATGATTTCCATTTTTTTGTGTCTATCTTTCTCTTAAAATGACATAACTTATGTCACTTAAAATGATAAACACCAAACCCTATATATATATATATATATATTTTTTTTTTATATTGTAGAAGATAATTTTATTTCCTACACATATATAAAAATATGCAGTTATATATATATAAAAACATGCACTGCATATTTTTATATGTGTATAAGAAATAAAATTATTTTTTATAATATGAAAAATATTAATCTATATATATATATATATGTGAGAATATAATTTTACATGTTATATAAGATAAATTTGTCTCATATAAGAAGAGAAATTTTTTTTGTAGTGAATTAATATCTTAATCAACAATTATACATGTCATATTTTCTCTTTTTTGTTTCAAATTTTAATTTCATTTTATTTTAAATTAATTATACATATGTTCTTTAATAATTCTAAACATTTTTCTATGCTAATTATTATATTTTTTAAATATAGATTAGACAAGAAAAAATATTCATTCAGTTTCTTTTTATTTGTCATTTGACATAGTTATACAAAATTAGAATAGTAATTCAATAATAGAAGAAAAACTTAATTAAAATAGTTAAATATTAGTACTTTATTCTTCTTATTTATCGCTTATATTTTTGTAAATAAACAATATATAATTCTTCTAATTTTATCTTAATATTAAAATGGAAAAAACCTCCACTTTCTTAAACTCTATTTTTAAAACAATTCTCTCAATTCAAATAAAAAACCTATTTCATTTTACTTTTTTTTTTCGGTGCAATTACAGTTATTTTTCTGTTTTACTTATTGGTATGTCGGTCCGTCGATGAGTACAAAAGTGCCAATTAAATTTTCTTTAAAAAAAGAAAAAGAAAAAAATACAACACGAGTATGCATGTGATTGAATATGTACGAACCATAAGTATCTCCTGTGGTCCTTCCTTATCACATTTATTGATCCAACGTTTGGCTCTTGGCAGCTAGTTGATAATCGTGTCTTGTCTACCCTTTTGTTTTTAAAATATAATATCAAAGGGTAAAACCTAATTTCACAAAAAAAGAAGAAGATATTGTTGGGCTTCCTCCTTCAATGCTAAGTCTAAGCCCATTTGAGGGGTTTCCTAAAAACCCTAACCCTAATTTCCACCTCTCTATATATACTCTTTAGTTGTGGGTGGAGGCTAGGTCAAATTTGAGAGAACAAATTTGAGAGAATTATTTGATTGTTTGAGCAAAAGCTTTATGCTTTGCATTTGAGAGATCTCTAGATAGAGTTTGAGTGAAACATCTCTAGGGTAGTTTGATTATCACCATTGTTGGAGAGGTTGAGTTAACCACCACATTGGTGTATTTGATTCTTTGTAACCATTATTTTCATAGTGGATTTTTGATCTGGATTAGGTCCCGTGGGTTTTTACTTCTTCATTGGAGAAGGTTTTCCCACGTTAAATCTGGTTGTGTTCTTCTTCTCTCTCTCCTGTTTTCGTTTTGATTTTTCCGCTGCGCTGCCTGACCTGGTGAAGTTCAGGCTGAGGTATTGCCGAGATCCGAGATCACGATATTGTTGATTGACTTCCGCACAAAGGCTCCTGAGCCGAGCTTGAGGGAACCGAGTTTTCCCAACAGTGGTATCAGAGCCTGAGTTCGACGGGTTCTGAGGGAGACGAGATGGAGACCAGTGGCATAACTCATGATGGAGATATGTTCAAGTTGACCGCAGATAATTTCACATATTGGAGACCGATGATGGAAGATCATCTCTACTGCAAAGATTTGCATGAGCCCATTATCCTTGATGAGAGACCGGCAGGAAAAACTGATAAGGAGTGGGAGATCCTGAGTCGGAAGGCGGTAGCCACGATCAGGAAATATATTGATAAAAGCCTCTTTGAGCACGTGTCCGAATTCACGAACGCGTATGAGTTGTGGACGAAGCTAGAGTCCATGATTCAGAAGAAGACTCCCAGGAACAAAGCACACCTGGTTCGCTGACTTGTTAAGCTTGAATACAAGGACGACATGAGCATGATTGAACACCTACAAAGGTATTGTAAATCAGTTGTCAAAGGCTGATATGAAAATTGATGAAGAATTGCAGGCATTGCTGCTGTTGAGCTCGCTGCCAGAAAGCTGGGATACTCTGGTGGTGACCCTGAATAACTCGACTCCAGATGGAAAATTGAAGATGGATGTCGTGACAGACAGCCTCCTAGGCGAAGAATCCAGGAGAAGAGAACGAGGTACTTCGAGTACGTCTGAGGCCAACGTTGCTGAGAACAAAGGGAAATCTGACTTCCGGGGTAGAAGCAAAAGCCGAGGTAGAGGTCGTGACAGACGAGACAAGTCCAGAGGTCGGTCAAAGCCGAAATACGAGTTGAAGTGCTTTTACTGTGGAAAGACAGGCAATAAGAAGCCAGACTGCTGGACCCTGCAGAATGATGAGAAGAACGGCTCTGTGAAGCCGGATCAGATTATTCCCAAGAAGAGGGAAGACAAGAGCACCACTGCGGTGACTGCAAACCCTGATGCTGAGATATTCCTCCTTGGTGAGGATAATTATTTGAATGTTGCTTATGATGACTGCACCTGGATTGTTGACTCCGGTGCCTCCTTCCATGTTACTCCACACAAAGGTTTTTTCTCCTCTTATCGAGGTGGTGATTTTGGAGTCGTGAAGATGGGAAATCAGGTGACCAGCAAGATTGTTGGTGTCGGTGATGTAACTCTGACCACAGATGTCGGATGCCGACTTGTGTTGAAAGATGTAAGGCATGTTCCTGACATGCGTTTGAACCTAATCTCGGTAGGCAAACTTGATGATGCCGGGTTAGTGAACTACTTCGGTAGTGTGAGATGGAAGCTGGCCAAGGGAAACTTGGTCGTGGCCCGAGGTAAAAAGGAAGGCTCCTTGTACGTGATGCAAGGAAAGATCAATGGCGGAGAAGCCAATTCTGTTCGAGATGAACCTAGCTTGGAGCTATGGCACAAGCGCCTCGGCCACATGAGCGAGAAAGGGCTACAGATCCTGAACAAGAAAGGATTACTGACCGGGTTAAAAGGCCAAGCGTTGGAGAGTTGCACGCATTGCCTAGCTGGAAAGCAGCACCGAGTTTCTTTTGTGAGACTGGATCAACCAAGACGACGCAGGTATATTCTTGACCTCGTCCATACTGATGTATGCTCCATGTCGGAAAGATCCCTTGGAGGAGCTCAGTACTTTGTTTCATTTATTGATGACCATTCCCGCAAAGTGTGGGTATATTTGTTGAAGACTAAAGACCAGGTACTCCAATCCTTTAAAGAATTCCATGCTATGGTTGAAAGGGAGACTGGCAAGAAATTGAAGGTGGTCCGATCTGATAATGGTGGTGAGTATTGCGGCCCATTTGATACATACTGCAGAGCGGCCGGGATTCGACTTGAGAAGACGCCCCCCAAGACTCCAGAGTTGAATGGACTTGCTGAGAGGATGAAAAGAACTATTGAAGAGAAGGTCCGAAGCATGTTATCCAATGCCGGATTGCCGAAATCATTCTGGGGAGAAGCCGTCAAAACTGCTGTTGATTTAATCAACCTTTCACCATCACGGCCACTTGAAGGAGAAATTCCAGAAGAAGTCTGGACAGGTCGGAAAGCGGCCTACAATCAATTGAAGGTGTTTGGATGCCGAGCTTTCGTGCATATCCCTAAAGATGAAAGGGCCAAACTCGATGCGAAGACAAAAAAATGCATCTATCTTGGTTCGCCGAGATGTGAGTTCGGGTTTCGACTTTAGGATCCAATCAATAAGAAGATAGTGAGAAGCCGAGATGTGATCTTTCATGAGCATGAGAAAATTCATGACATCTCGAAGCCCAAAGTCCGGGTTACTGTCAGACGTGAAGAACCCATCCCTCCTGTCCGAGCTGAAGCAGGGAGAGAAAATCAAGAGAATGAAGAAATTGATGACCAGCAACAAGCTGAAGATGACCAAGACATTGAGGTTCGAGTTGATGATGAGATCCGGGATGAAAATGATGAACCGGGTTCTCAAGATGAAGAACAGCCGAGATATCCAACTCGAGAAAGAAGACCCTCTACAAGATACCCATCCGATGAATACACCGTTGTTGCTGAAGACGGTGAGCCTCAGAGTTATGATGAGGCTGTGACGAGCTCAGAGAAAGAAGAATGGGAAAAGGCAATGCGAGACGAGATGAAGTCTCTGCACGAGAATCAGACTTATGAGCTGACCGTGTTGCCTAAAGGAAGACGAGCTTTGAAGAATAAATGGGTCTACAAGATTAAGAATGAAGAGAACGGGCAAAAGCCGAGATACAAAGCCCGAATTGTAGTGAAAGGCTGCAATCAGAAGAAAGGAGTAGATTTTGAGGAGATTTTTTCTCCTGTGATGAAAATGACCTCGGCCCGAACTGTGTTAGCCATGGCGGCTTCAATGGACCTCGAGGTAGAACAAATGGACGTGAAGACGACATTTCTTCACGGTGATTTAGAAGAAGAAATATATATGGAGCAACCTGAAGGATTCCAATCTCCAGACCAAGAAGACTTGGTATGTCGTTTGAAAAAGAGCCTCTATGGCTTGAAGCAAGCACCTCGGCAGTGGTACAAGAAGTTTGAATCATTCATGACTGATCATAAGTTTGAAAAGACAGATGCCGACCACTGCATATTTGTGAAGAGGTATGAGGCCGGAGATTTTCTGATTTTGTTGATATATGTTGACGACATGCTTATTGTAGGGAAAGATAAATCGAGGATAGCCGCCCTGAAAAAGGCGTTGAGCTCGTCCTTCGCAATGAAGGACCTCGGCCTTGCAAAGCAGATTCTCGGAATAAAGATTATCCGAGATAGACAGAAGAAGCTACTGTGGCTGAGTCAAGAGAAATATATTGAGAAGATTTTGAAGAGATTCAGCATGGACAAAGCCAAAACAGTGAGCACCCCCTGGCCGGACACATAAAGTTGAACCAAAAGCAATGTCCGAGATCTGATGAAGACAAAGATGAGATGATGAAGGTCCCTTACCAATCCGCCGTCGGAAGCTTGATGTATGCAATGGTTTGCACTAGACCCGACTTGGCGTATGCTGTAGGAATGGTAAGCCGGTATTTGTCAAACCCCGGCAAAGAGCACTGGGAAGCAGTGAAGTGGATCTTCAAGTACCTCCGAGGTACGACCGACTTATGTCTCCGATTTGGAGAAGGCAAAGCCGAGTTGCAAGGCTACTCGGATTCTGATTTAGGGGGAGATTTCGACTCGAGGAAGTCGACTACAGGATATTTGATGAGATTTGCCGGAGGAGCTGTCTCTTGGCAATCAAGACTTCAGAAATGTGTTGCACTATCGACAACTGAGGCTGAGTACATTGCCGCTACTGAGGCATGCAAAGAGATGTTGTGGATGAAGAAGTTCCTCATGGAACTCGGCCATGATCAAGACAAGTACGGGCTGGGTTGTGACAATCAAAGCGCAATCCATCTTGCAAAGAAACCTATCACTCCCGCATAAAACATATTGATGTGAGGTATCACTGGATCCGGGATGTGGTGGAAGATGGAGAGCTCGAACTCGTCAAGGTGCACACTGACCAAAATTGGTCCGACATGATGACAAAGCCGGTTCCAGCAAGAAAATTTAAAGACTGCTGTGAAGGAGCCGGGTTGATGATGAAGCCGACGCATTGAAGTCGGAGGAGGAGATTTGTTGGGCTTCCTCCTTCAATGCTAAGCCCAAGCCCATTTGAGGGGTTTCCTAAAAACCCTAACCCTAATTTCCATCTCCTCTATATATACTCTTTAGTTGTGGGTGGAGGCTAGGTCAGATTTGAGAGAACAAATTTGAGAGAATTATTTGATTGTTTGAGCAAAAGCTTTATGCTTTGCATTTGAGAGATCTCTAGAGAGAGTTTGAGTGAAACATCTCTAGGGTAGTTTGATTATCACCATTGTTGGAGAGGTTGAGTTAACCACCACATTGGTGTATTTGATTCTTTGTAACCATTATTTTCATAGTGGATTTTTGATCTGGACTAGGTCCCGTGGGTTTTTACTTCTTCATTGGAGAAGGTTTTCCCACGTTAAATCTGGTTGTGTTCTTCTTCTCTCTCTCTCCTGTTTTCGTTTTGATTTTTCCGCTGCGCTGCCTGACCTGGTGAAGTTCAGGCTGAGGTATTGCCGAGATCCGAGATCAGGATCTTGTTGATTGACTTCCGCACAAAGGCCCCTGAGCCGAGCTTGAGGGAACCGAGTTTTCCCAACAGATATAACCTAATTTTTATTTTTTAAAAATACACTTAACAATAATTTAATTTCTTATACATTAATCTTAAAATTCAAAATTCAAATTATTTACCTTTTATATTCAAATACTGAAAATGAATAAAAACATAGTAAATCGATTTTTTTAAGTAAGATTGGCACTACCAAATAAATATTATTCATTCTTAAATTTTAGTAAATTATGATTATAATGCACTTTAAATTGAGTAAAGTTTATGTAAAGAACATTGGGATACACCACCCCAAAAGCTAGCTCAAAGGGTGGGAGTGCCTACAGTCTTATAAACTCCACATTAGTTGCACACACAACCAATGTGGGACTATATATCTCAACATGGGAGGCGGCGAGGCTCTAATACCATGTAAAGAACCTTGAGATACACCTCCCCAAAAGCTAGCTCTTGAAGTGGTGCATCCCAAGGTTCTTTACATGATATCAGAGTCTCGCCGCCCCCCACTTTCTCTTGTGGAGTTTCTTAGCATAGTAGGCTGGACCTGTTGCATTGTCCACTCTTCAAACCCAATGGGCTCTCGTGTGAGGGGGCGTGTTGAGATATATAGTCTCACATTGGTTGTATGTGCCACTAATGTAGAGTTTATAAAGTCTTGGGCACTCCCACCCTTTGAGCTAACTTTTGGGATGGTGTATCCCAAGATTCTTTACAGATTATTTGTTGACGTAAATTTTTTTTAATTTGAAACAATTTTGTAAGATTCATTGTACACTCAATGGCGCTATAGAATACCTTGAGAAACCATTTGTTTTTTTTAATAATGTAATTGGATAAAAATTCATGCATTATAATTTAGTTAGTAATATTAATGGTTTTATTGACATTCATATTTAGAGAGCATGTTAAAGAACTAAAAAAAATAGAAATTACTACGTAAAATATAATTTTTCAATACTTGTTTTGTTTTTGGACATTACAGGGAATCGAACCGCACACCTAATACACCCTAAACACACCCAACACCAATTTTTCAATACTTAAGCTGCCAAATCATTAATTTATGAGAATTTTTTTGTATTAACTTCGAATATGAGATTACCACTCAAATAGTAAGATTATTTCTTCACATAAATGCTTTTCTGCCAAACTTATTAGGAAGAGATTCCTACTTTATTAAGTGTTGGTTTTATTTAAAAAATTAGCATTCCTTTAGTAGTGTAAATTTAATTGTTGTATCACATATTAAAAAGTGAAATCTTTATAAATAAACCAACAAAGTATTTTTATTTATTTTTGGTTTCCCAAGGTATCCTCCAGCCGACAGCCTAAGAATAATCCTTTCGAGGCGGGAGATCACATTAAGTGGGTAAACCTCTTCCAACAAAGCATTTTCCATACGCACGGTCAGGGATTGACGTGTCAGCATGCTTAAAGAACCCTGCCATCTACCAACTATGCTGGACTTTATTGGTAACAAAGTATTTTATCTCTGACCAGAAGCGGACACAATAAAGTTTATAGTAGTCGTGCCTTTAAATTATTCCCGATCATCAAGGAAAGAATAAAAATACAAAAGATAAGCAGTAAATCGTTGTTCATGGGCAGGTATAGTGCCTGACCCGCTCCATTCTGTCATTAATTTATCAAAAAATGAGTCAGTCTCTTATGTTTCATTTTTGAAGGTGGACTGAAAAACTAAGCCTGTCCCACTCTGTTTGGTGGGCTAGGCAGATTGGCCCGCTAGCTCGATCCTATTTTATACTGAATCGCTATTAATCCGCAAAAAAATATGTTTGCCCTATTTTTTAAATGGGTTGAAAAACTTAGTCTATTCCATCCGTTTGACGGGTGGGATAAGTTGACCCATCAAGCCGAATCCATTTTCCCGGATACATGGGCATCAGTGGCGGAGCCAAATATGCTCTGGGGGTGGCCTCGGCCCGGGTTAAATTTTAATAGATTGTACATAAGTATATAATTAATTATAATTTGGTCCGGCTAAAATTTATAATTTGGCCCTATCAAAAAAATAAAAAACATTTGGTAAGAGATTTGGATAAACTATATTAAGTTATGTGTTCAATTTTCACTTATATAAATTTTTTTAAATATATTTAATAAAATTAAAAAATATTTAATAAAATTATAATTCTTTTTGATATTGTTTGTTCAGATGTTTTGTATTTAATATAATTTAAATATATTATTTTATGAATTAACTAAAATTAAAAAAAATTAATACACATGCAATTTTTTGGCACAGGCTCCGATTGGAGCCCGGCTCCGCCACTGCCGGGCATATATAATATATACCACCAAATTAACAAAGGATGGAAAAACAATAGTAAAGAGGAAAGGACAAAAAAGAAGGTTTGTTGGGAAGCGAAATGAGTGCGACAATATTTTGGTGCATTTCAAAGCGTCAATGTTTTGTACATCCTTCAAGAACTTGGCAACGAAGATATCAAGAAGAAAATATAAGCCTTAATTACCATTTGTTAGCTTTTATGCTTTTTCATTTATACCTGCTATGAGTATTCCTTACACTTCTTATAGTCCTCAACAACTGGATGAGGTTCAATTCTCTAATGACAAGCAATTTGCCCTACATGGAAAGATTATGCTGCTGGTGGTTGTTATCGTCTTCTTTCTTTTCATGGTGTTCATCTTCATGATACCGTATCTGAAGAAGCGTTCTAGGGGTTCTCATGAATCTGAAATAGATGTAGATTCCATTGAAGGCCAGAAGAATCCTTTTTGAGGAACTGCTTTGTCTTCCGGTGAAGCAAGATAAGTGCTTGAATTTCATGTTAATTAACAGTTTAAGATGAGTGTATAGATGTGCAGAACTTTTTGTTGGTTATATATATATATATATATTGGACTCATAACCCTAATTATTCCGAGTTAGTTCCCAAATATCCCCACAATCCGGGAGGGAGAAAGAGGCTGCACAGGACTTGTTGGTTATATTGGTAATTTGTGGTGGTGACTACTCTCTCTTCCATGTCTATGTCACACGGCACCTTAGGTTGTGCAAACATGCAACTAGTTGAACCATATCAACATGCTTATGGTGTGTGTCTATATAGCATGTTGTGTGTCTGTATATATATATATAAGAACAAGACGATTTAATCCAATTTCGGGTCCGAGTCTTTTCACTCTCTTTAGGAGTTGCTGACTCTGGAAAATCAATCTCACTGTTTTGAGTGAAGTTATTGTGGTCCGGGAGTTCAAAAAATTGGATGGGACTGAAGTGAGAGAAAGAAAGAAAAAGTTGAGGAGAGAAAAGAGAAAACTGTATTTTGGATAGGTCAAAGCTTGGTATCTAGCTAGCTAATATATTTATTTTGTATTACTTGTAATGTAGGAGGAACCTAAAGAGTATCTGGGATCCTTAAATCGTTCATCAGTTATCTGTTGTGTTCTATTTTATTTTTTACCTCCAAATTACTGAACATCTATATATATTTTATTGATATACTTGTCTTGTTTGTTTTATAGTTGAATGTGCTAATTTTTCATTTGGAAATGATTGTTTTAACCTACTTTATTTACTTTACTTTATTTACCTTTTGTTTTCTATTTGTTCAGGAAAATCAAAACAGTAACTATGGTTTGGTTTGATTTCAATTTTAGAAGAACTAAATCACAAAAGAAAACTTGTTTTTGAATATTTGTTTCTTATTTGATTATCTCAAAAAATTGATTTATATAATATTGAATATTAAATTAGATTTTGATCCATTAGACTTAGTAGTTATTTGGTCCGAATATATTTAGGAGTTGTTTAAGTACCTAATTTTTAGAATAGTCTATTCTAGACCGCTACACGAGAGTTCTAGAGATTTGTTGCACCTACGTAGGAGATTATGAAAAATTCTAGAAAAACACTTGTAGCCTTTAGATAAAAAATGTGTTAATACAATGCACCATTAATATAAATAAGTGTGTTCTTCACTATTTTGTATTAAGGAAAAAAGAAGAGTATTGAGAAGAAATAAAATTAAACTCTTTCATCAAAGTTTTTTTAAGTTTTCTCCAGTCTCAAATATCCTCCTTTCAATATATACTTAGATTTTACAACAGAAAAATAAGAATACATCATAATTTTTTAAAATAATAGGAGTGGATAATAATTTTGTTAAAATTAGAAAAATAGAAAAATTCTTATAATTAAAAATATTATTTTTAAAAAAAATTACATCAGATATCCAAGAGTTTAATTGTACATGGAAAAAGATAAAAATTTAATTTTACATCACTCTACATTATATTCCCTAAGGAGGTTAACCTAAGCTGACTGTGCAAATTAAATAGTTTTAAATATTTATTTTCTCTCCTTTTGAAATAAAAATAGATGTAAAAAAAGAAACTTTATGAAACTTTAGTTTTAATTTGAGTGAATGAAATTAATCTTGTTCTTGCATATCTTTTTGATGCCATGAAAAATTCTAAGTTATATTATTTTTAAAAAAATAATTGTTGGGTGGTTAATTTTAACAAACTACTTGACCATTAGAGACCAAGTCCCTCTAACGATATGAAAATCTTAATAAATATTTATCAATCTAAATTTGCAAATAATGTATGAAAAAATCGTAACGATCAGAATAATTACACACAATAAAAATAAAAAGAGAAAAAAAGCGAGAAATGTAAGACTGGTCCAAGCAAGTCAATCACTATTTTTTTTTTTTACTTTATTCGTTAGAATGAATTCAGTTATAAGGAAATATATATAGATTAAAAAATCCTAAAGCCACGATACTAAATGCGGAAAATTATGTATCCAAAAAAAAAAAATGCGGAAAATTATAAATAAATTCGAGACATAAAGCAATATAAAAACTCCACGACCACTGATATTGCACCTCCACTCGGTTGGACCTCATTGGCTTTATTTCGTGACGCAAACATGAGCCATACTTTTTTTTAACAAAAATAAAATAGAAATAGAAATAAAATTTATAAATAAAATATGTGAGAATCCATTGCCAGCTGAAGATACCAATTGTGTGGTGCGATATGTGTACGTGAGGGGCAGTGAACGTGCCAAAATGAAACTGATCAGAGCATTTTCGACTATCGTTGTACTGAATATTAAATAAGAGAAAAATGTTTATCCTTTTAAATAATACAACTTATATTATTTCACTCTCATAAAAAAGTGGGATCCACATCTTTATTTGTTTGTCAACTCTCTCTCATTCTTTATCTATTTCTTTCTCTCTCTTAAAATGACATAACTTTACATCCTTTAAAATGATATACATTTTTTTCATTAAATAATGACAATAATTTAAAATAAAATTATATATTATATATTTTAAAAAACATATAATTATAATATTAAAATTATATTTTTTTTTCTCTTTCAAAACAACATGTTAGTTAATGTGAAACACTCCTATTTTTTTTGGAGCAGTTATCATTTAACATGACACAAGAAAGTTTCTTACACACGTAATATTTTATGGGATTCACATTTTTTGAAGCAAAAAAAAAAAAATTACGGCATGCAAAACAAATTTCTATAACATTACAAAATCATTTTTCCTACAATATAAATATAAGTCTTATAAAACCTTTTTTTTGGAAACTAAAACGCGAGACAATGAACCCTTTGGCCGCTGTGTCTGCATACGTCAATCAGTGTATGAATGAAGTAATGGAATGGGGAGCAGCTTACCTTTTTTTTCTGTTTGTGCCTGAAAAATGCTCAGTGTACGGTCTATTGGAAAGTCGCAATAAATATAATTAATGGGTTTGGCAGTAAGGACATTCAGTATGTGAGTGTTTTTATTAAAATATTTTTTTTAACCAACAAAGCAAAATTGGCTGTTTACACTTTGTTATTGATCAGTCAATTATTAATTACCGAACTAAATGAATTGTTTACCAATTTAAGAACTTGCTACAAGCTTACCAAGAACACATTATCCCCCCGGTAATCAATTTATCTATCCTATGAACCAATAATTAATACATTATTATCTGGTATGAAATGGAGTAAGAATATTAATGTGCAAGAATTTTTCATAAACAAAAATGAACTACTTTTTCTTGGGGGAAAAAAAACCTGAAGTGCCCAAAAGGCATCAAAGAAATTCATCAAGAGAAAGTTGAAAGTTTTAGGCCCAAAAATTAACGGAAAATAATTTTTTTATGTTGCATGAAAATAATTATATCATGTTATAGAAACAAAATTATAAGTGGAACTCACAGATAAGAAGATAGAGAAAAAAAGAGAGGTAAGACTCACTCTTCTTTTGTGTGTGTAGAAAAATTATTTCTCCCATGCAAAATAAGATAAGTATAACCCAAAACTAAAACATGATTTTTCACCTTCATTTTCTCAAAGATAACAATTGCCGAATATTGATCTTTTGACTTTAGTTCCAACCTTTGCATTTTCCGCTATCCTTTTTCTAATTATGGCAAACTAAATTTGCTTGGTCTAACAAAAAATTTATGTTTCTATTTCCTAAAAGGTATATGTTAAGATACATTGCTATTTACAAATTCATAACATTTTCGATTCCGGGTAAGAAAATCCACAAAAAGTGTTGAGATCGGTTGAGCTATCCAGATTAAAATTTCACATTTTCCTAAAAGGGAAGATCAAAACAAAAATAATGTAAAGGTTATAATGTGACATCCAACGCTGGATCAACCAGGAACACAACTAGACTAAAAATTGCACTGTCTGCATTATAATAGAATTGATAAATGAAGATACACTACAAGCACCAATCTTTTTTTTGTGTTAACAAGACAGTCTGTTTCTTTAGTAGATTGAAACATGTAGAGAACTAGAACTAATTCCTAAACTTGCCTACTTTGTTACTACAATATGCTTAAATCAGAAAACAATAGTCCCCACCAATATGGAAGTGAGGGGAACTGTGAGGTTATCATCAAGCTCTGTGCTGATAGGAAGGGACTCCACAAATGCTGTGACAATAGACACAATTAGAAAACCCAGAATCATTTCCCAGCTTCCTTCTATAAATCCAAATGAGGAAAAATACCACATATACCTGTTAGAACACTAATGGTTAGTAGGTAGATAAATTAAGTTGATTTTCACTTGAAGGGGAAAGTAAAATAAAGCAACACAATTCCACAGAAGGTTACCCAATAGAAGCTAAGAATCCAGCAGATGCCATTGCAATTGAACCAGCATAGGACTTGTTTTTATTGTAAGGTATCTTTTTGCCACCAAATCTCCTTCCAATAACGTCAGCCATACCTGAAACAGCATATTAATAGGATAAGGCTTCTCTCTCTTTTCTTTTTTCTTTTTTTTTTTTTTTTAATTTTAATATTATTTTTTTTGAAAGACTTCTAATGTAGCTAAAACATTGCCTAATTCCAATAAATAGGAATACAAGTAATTGGCTGTGGGAACATTACCATCTCCTGCACACAGATTGCATATTGCAGCAATGGAAATAGGTGAAGTTCTCCAGTAAATTATGCATGCCAAAGTAATAGTTGAGGCATAATACAGTGGTCCTTTAAGAAGCTCCCTGGTGCAGAGGAAAAACTGAGAACAGATCAAGAAATAATTAAAGACATATAATCAGTTATCAATCATTGGAAATTCAAATAAAATGTTTCATTTTCATTCTCAAGAAGGACATCTCAAAGCCCAAACGTCTAGCCTGGTTGGTAATTTATACCATAAACCATACCTTTTTTTTTATGTACAATAATTACAGATAAGAAACAGTGAAATATATTCATTTTGTATCAGGTCTGGATTGATCAGAATGAGCTCAACCCCCTATCAGGTCTAGAGAGAATCAACTGTAGAATGAGCAAACTATTAATTGTTTCACAGATTCAAATATTCTCAGAGGCATTCGTGCCTACAATATTGCAACCTGTAATCTCCAAATCTGCTCATTGCTTTCACTGTGGCCTCATCTTTATATATTCCAAGTCCAGTAATAAGCATCCTAATTATATTGACTCCCGGAATAAGAGCAGCTAAGATTGATGCC
The DNA here is from genome assembly GCF_033153095.1 of Gastrolobium bilobum. Taxonomy (NCBI): domain Eukaryota; kingdom Viridiplantae; phylum Streptophyta; class Magnoliopsida; order Fabales; family Fabaceae; genus Gastrolobium; species Gastrolobium bilobum. The sequence goes on along the minus strand of NW_026896787.1, from coordinate 68,937 downwards.
CAATTGTCAGTACTGTAATTATTGAAGAAAGGTCACTCAACAAGGGAAATAGTAACATAACTATGAACAAACTCATAATTCATAAACTAAACAATTACCTGAATAGTGGCCAGCACAGCATGAATACGAGCCCAATGCTTATATGTACAAGTTTCCTATTCAATTTCTAAACACGGAAAAATTGTTGATGAGAATTCTGCAGATGTAAAAACAATGCACATTTAGAACATACAAAACAGCACTAAGTGCTAGTTCACAATGAAAAATAACCGAAACAATGTACATCTCTTTACCTATGAAATGGCAGACAGCAGTCTTAAAAAGAGAGTCAAGCAACTAAGAATTTCATTAGCATGATAAGGGGTGGTAGCAAAAAGAGGAAAAGTCTAGAGAAGTGGTAAAGTTGTTCTTTGTGACTGAAAAGTCATAGGTTCGAATTCAGAAAATAACCTCTTTACAAATATGCAACAAACAAGAATTGCTCTCACACTTAGTCTCGCTAGACAGGGTTTATTGGAGAGTGATGGATAGGGATGGTAGCAACACTATTTGTACAAGCTCCAACAATATATCTTGTAAAGAACCAATTCAATCCAAAAGCTTAAGCTGTTGGGTGAGGCTACATTAATGGTTTTATATATCTCAACACGCCTCCTCACACGAAAGCCCACTGGACTTGAAGGGTGGACAATGCACAGGTCCACCTACCTGTGCGAACAAAGAAATTTCACTTGAAAGAAAGTGGAGGGCGGCGAAGATCGAACCCGGGACACGAGGCTCTGATACCATGTAAAGAACCAATTCAACCTAAAAGCTTAAGCTGTTGGGTGAGGTTACATGAATGGTTTTATATATCTCAACATATCTCAACCAACATGAGTGCCAATACGAACATGCTATGTAGTACTCACAGGGTCAGGGCAAAGGATGGGAGTAGCCATCTCCATGATATAACAAGAAAATCATATTTTTTTTCAGGTCTAAGCTTCACTGTGATCTCTAAATTTGTTTTACTTAAAAAAAAAATCCACCTTTCATCTTCTTTTAAATGGCATTCCTCAAACAACAAATTTAATTTAAATTCTAACATTCCTTCTCAGGAAGCTAGGATCACATACATTCATTCCAAAAATATGGGAAATACTTCATTAATGCTTATCTTGCCATCGTCCCAACACAACAGTGGACAATAAATTGCAAGAAAATTTTGATCTCCAACAAGCCCCCATTGTTAACCTCATACCAAAACTAAAAATTGAATCTTTCAGGACTCAGAAAATAAACTTGAGAATAACTGAGGTCCATGTTTAGTTAAATAAAGACCCCCCAAAATGCACAGAGCCAACACATTAAGAGTTTAAGACCCACCTGGTCAAAGAGTCCTCGTTTTGCAGTTTCTTGCCACAATCTAAGGATGGAAAGGGCCACAACGCCAGAAAGAGCGGTGGCACAAATGTCGGAGACTAGAGGGTCGTGGTGCAGCATGGTGGACGGCGGAGAAAAAGAGGTGAGATTCCGGCGAGATGGGGGTCGTTGTGGTGGAGTGGTAGCAGAGAAAAATGAATAACAAAAAGGAGAAGAAGAAGAAGAAGATATAAGGGGGAAAGTGGGTTTGAGTTTGGAGAGAAATGGGGCAGAAGAATGGGAAATGGGTCTAATGGGTGTGAGTAGAAGAGGCACGGAAACATAAGCAACAGGGTCAAACCTTTGGAAGACGATGTTCCTAAACATGTTGAGACTCTGAGAGAGACAGAGTTTTCCTTTGATCAAAAGGTAGATGATTGGTTTGTGTGCAGCCAGATTTCGACACTTGGCTCAGACCCTATAGTTAATGAACTCATTAAATAATTATTTTTCATCCCCAGACAATATTTATATATTATTTTTGGGTAAAGTATCTTTACAGTCGCATCTATTTTGGCAATACATTAAGTTATTTTTGGGGTAAGCATCAAGGTAGAAATCAAAATATTTTTATAATTTTAATTTATAATAGAATTATATTATTTTTTATTATTATAATTTTTTAATTCAAAATAATATCATTTTAAGTTTATTAAAAATTATTTTATCTACAGTGATATATTTTCAATATAAATATTTTTCAATAGTCCTTTTTTTTTGGTACAAATATAATAATAGTCATTTGACAGCACGTGATTGTTAACATTAAAATAAAAAAGTAGTGGTTAGCGATTTTTGTTTTACGAAGGTAAGAAGTCAGGCAAAACCGCAAAAGCACCACATTGCTATTTTTTTGCAAATTTTTTTCATGTTTAAAGCATATCTATATCTGAAAAGTTTTATTATACTAGAACAGTCAAATGCGTCATTTGAATCATCTGATTTGACGCGTTTAGTCCCGTCAACAAAATTGACGCGACTTGGTTCCATGTCAACAAACTTGAACAGCTTCATGCCACGCGGGGTATTGTTGTTGAGTGCCGTCACACAAATTGACGGGATCACTTGTATCCAGTGTTTTAAAATCCCGCCTCACTCCGGGGTTGACTCCTCCGGGTCACCGACCCCTTCTCTCTGAGGATTCGAGTTAGTAGTTAGATCCTACCAGCATGTTGACCCCTCTAACTCCCGAAATCCACTGGTTGAACCCTTGACTCCAGGGTCAGACGGATCAAAGGGGTCACTGTATTTTTTTTTTTAAAAAAAATTATACACAAAATAACATTATTTGATGTGTAAAAAAAAACTCGTTATTGTCTAGATTTAGAACTAGATCTAAAATATGAATCGTTCTTCTTCTTCTTTTATGATCTTCTCTTCCTGACTTAGACCCAGTCTTCCTGTTCCATGATCTCCTCCACCGTGCTGGTTCGTCTTTTCCCACCGTTAATTTGTCGTGTCGCCGTCTTTCCTCCGCTATTATCTATTGGGTAAGGGATATCCTTTCACATACTATTGTAGGTGCATAAGAAGAATAAGAAGGGCCTAAGTTTGATGATATAACTTTTCATTAACTTCATTGGAACATGTGTTTTATACTTTGATAGTTTGATTAGCTTGTGAATATTGATTTGTAGATGTAATTAGCTGAATTATGTTAAGTATATTTTGAATCTTTAGTGAATGGTGGTCTGATTTTTTTTGAATTTTTCATATAGAATATATATTTATTTTTTTAATGTACAAAACCGGGTCAGCGAAGTGATCCCGTGACTCCCGGTTGAACCCGTGACCCCTGGCCTCGGCCGGGTCGATGGCCAGGTCAGATTTTTAAACATTGCTTGTATCAAATAAATTGACGACGTGATAACATCACCACCGTCCACTTAAAAAATGCCATGTGTCAGACATGTCACATATATTGACGGATCTCTTCCCTTATTCTCACAACGACCCTTTCTCCCTTTGTAGATTCATTTTTTTACTCTCTCTCTCAAAATTTTCTCTTTCTTCTCTCTAAATTCCTCAACCTCTCTCTCTAAAAGGATGCCTCTCTTCTTCACTCAAATTCTCCTCCCTGCAGTTGCCCAGGTACACTTGTGTTTAATTTAATTTTTATTTATTTTAATTGTCTTTAAAATTTTGTTATATAATTTAGTTATTAGTTATTACATTAGGAATAAAAAGCTATTGTAGAATATAATATAAATCTTACGTTAAATTTTCTTTTAAAAAATTTCTTAGTGTACAATGTAATTTTAATTAAATAGTAATTATACCCTAAGATAGAAATCATATAATAAGGTAGTAATTAAATTAGTAAATAGTAATAAATGTAATTAATATATAATTAGTGTTTTTTATTTATTTTAGTTGTCTTTAAATTTTTGTTATTTAATTTAGTTATTAGTTATTCCTTATTACTTATTACATTAGGAATAAAAAACTATTGTAGAATATAATAAAAATCCTAGATTAAAGTTTCTTTTAATAAATTCCTAGTGTACAATGTAATTTTAATTAAATAGTAATTATACCCTAAGATAGAAATCATATTATAAAGTAGTAATTAAATTAGTAAATAGTAATAAATGTAACTAATATATAATTAATGTTTTTTATTTATTTTAATTGTCTTTAAATTTTTGTTATTTAATTTAGTTATTACTTATTACTTATTACATTAGGAATTAAAAGTTATTGTAGAATATAATAAAAATCGTAGATTAAAGTTTCTTTTAATAAATTCCTAGTGTACAATGTAATTTTAATTAAATAGTAATTATACCCTAAATAGAAATCATATTATAAGGTAGTAATTAAATTAGTAAATAGTAATAAATGTAATTAATATATAATTAATGGTTTTTTTATTTTAATAGTCTTTAAATTTTTGTCATTTAATTTAGTTATTAGTTATTAGTTATTACTTGTTACATTAGGAATAAAAAACTATTGTAGAATATAATAAAAATCCTAGATTTAAGTTCAAAAAAAAAATCCTAGATTAAAGTTTCTTTCAATAAATTCCTAGTGTACAATGTAATTTTAATTAAAGAGTAATTATACCCTAAGATAGAAATCATATTGTAAAGTAGTAATTAAATTAGTAAATAGTAATAAATGTAATTAATATATAATTAATGTTTTCAATAAATATTAAATATAAATTAGGGTACCATAGTATATAAAGTATTTAGCTAGGTAATTAATTAGAAATTCAATGGTTAAATAATAATTTTAATTAGTGTTTTAAGTAATTAAAAATTATATTTAAAGATAGCCTAAGATATAAAACGTAATTAAGAAAATATTGAAGTAGCAATGAAATAATAAATAATAATTATAATTAGTATGTTAATTAAATATTAACCTTAGGATAGAAAATTATATACTAAAAAAATAATTAGTAATGCAATAATTACTTAGTAATTATAATTCATGTTTAGGCTAAATAATAAATATAATTTATGAAAACAAATTTAGTAAACTGAATTATGAAACTTTAAATTAGAATAGAAATGATTAAATATTAATTTTAATTTAGGCCCCATAATTAAGAAAATAATGAAGTAGTAACGAAATAATAAAATAATAGTTATAATAAATATATAATTAGTATTTTAATTAAATATTAAACCTAGAACAGAAAAATATTTACTAAAAAATTAATTAGTAATAAAATAATTACTTAGTAATTGTAATTCATGTTTAGGCTAAATAATAAATACAATTTATAAATTCTTTTTAAGTAAACTGAATTATGAAACTGTGAATTAGAACATAAATAATTAAATATTAATTATAATTTAGGCCCCAATAAATAAAAATAACGAATTATTAATTAAATAATAAAATAATAACTATAATTAGTATATAATTATTATTTTAATTAAATATTAACCCTAGGATTGAAAATTGTTTACTAAAAAAATTAATTAGTAATGGAATAATTACTTAGTAATTATAATTAGTGTTTAGGCTAAATAATAAATACAATTTATGAAAAAAAAAATTGGCGAAACTAAATTATGAAACTTTGAATTAGTATAGAAATGATTAAATATTAATTATAAATTATGCCCCTTAGTTAAGAAAATAATGAAGTAGTAATTAAATAATAAAATATTAATTATAATTAGTATAATTATTATTTTAATGAAATATTAACCCTAGGATAGAAAACCATTTACTAAAAAAATTAATTAGTAATGCAATAATCACTTAGTAATTATAATTAGATTTTAGTCTAAATAATAAATATAATTTATCAATTTTTTTTTTGGAAAACTGAATTATGAAACTTTGAATTTGTATAAAAATGATTAAATATCAATTATAAATTAGGCCCCATAGTTAAGAAAATAATGAAGTAGTAATTAAATAATAAGATATTAATTATAATTAGTATATAATTATTATTTTAATTAAATATTAACCCTAGGATAGAAAATCATTTACTAAAAAATTTAATTAGTAATGCAATAATCACTTAGTAATTATAATTAGTTTTTAGTCTAAATAATAATTATAATTTATCAATTTTTTTTTTTGGAAAACTGAATTATGAAACTTTGAATTAGTATAGAAATGATTAAATATTAATTATAATTTAGGTCCATAATTAAGAAAATAATGAAGTAGTAATTATATAAAAAAATATTAATTATAATTAGTATATAATTATTATTTTTATTAAATATTAACCCTAGAAAACCATTTACTAAAAAACTTAATTAGTAATGCAATAATTACTTAGTAATTATTAATTTTTTACGTACATAATAATGTTAATTAAAGAAAGGCTACGATAGAAAGACGTTTTAAAAAATAATTAGTTTATTCATTACTGTTTTAACTATTGTTTTAATATTATTTAACTATTCAATTATTTGTAATTTTGTATTAGTTACATGGCTGATCAGCACCCCCGCATTGACCCTGGTCCAAAAGAGTGGGGCGTACTCGATCACGTTGTGCAGCAGTCACACTGATCCCAAGTCGTGTGGAACGAGGGACATTTCAAGTCCCTGAGGGTGAGGTGAGCTTCTGAGGGTAGGGGCAACAGAAATGCACACAACCTATATGATATCCCCCTGAATTTACAACACCACCTCATTCGTGCAGGTTTTTTTGCAGCGTCTCGCATGAGGCGATTATCGGTATGTTTTACATTCCCTTTAACTGTAGTCATTTATTTTATAACAATACGGATAAAATAAGACCCGTATAATTAACTTAATAATTTTTTTATTTGGCAGATTGACCATCGACTTGTTACTGCATTGGTAGAGAGGTGTAGGCCGGAAACTCACACATTCCACATGCCTATTGGAGAGATGACTATTACTTTACAGGATGTAGAAGCCATTCTGGGTTTTGTAACACCTCGTGTATACCCGGTTTGTTAACATATCATCGTATTAAGCTGCGCTTAATTAAAAATTTGCAGAATATCTTTTTCTTTTCAATTATGACGTCATTATACTTAGCCAAGTTGATTACTTAACCAATTTCATAAAATACGTCGCCTATATGTAAATACAAATAGACATCTAACTGAAATACCTCAAATATATATAAAGTGAGTATCTATGTCACGGATCTACTACACATAGTCCGGACAATATTCTGGTACATTAATACAACTCCAAATTAAAGAAGACAATAAACAAGTCTACGTGGAATGGACAATCCCCATGCTCACCAAATCAACAGCATAACCAACAAAGTCTCAACAGAGAAATCCATACACTGAAGCTAAAAGCATAAGACAGTAAACAGGATCCAACATCCAATCATAACAGCATATCAGCAAAGCAGCATAAACATGTAACATTTATCAGCTAAGCTCTGGCCTCCTGCCACTAGAGGTCTCAACCCCCGCATTACCTGAACCTGAAATAAGCATTCCCTAAACGTGGGGTGAGATCTCTAAACCAGAAATCTCAGTAAGACAAGGGGTCCTCAAGGATCTTCCACCCCAAGCTCACTTACATGTGCAATATAAGTTCTAAAAGCAGTAATTCAATATAAGTTCTAAAAGCAGTAATTCAATATAAGTTCTCAAAACTCAATGCAGTGCAACAGATATTCATGCCATGTGTGTCAATACTATTCTACTGGACAGAGAAATGCAAGAATACGTCTATTACCTACAGATAGTACAAGGAACATCGCTTGCACCTCACCCACAGCCTCACCATATTGTATGTACTACATACTCGGGCTTACTGTATAGGTGGAACACCACATGCATATCATAAAGGCACTAGCATATAACAGCTCAATAGCATTTCCAAAACATCAAAAGCATGTAACACAGCATGCATATAACCATACCCCCATGGGACATGGTGGAACCACAACATGGCTAAACCGAGGATACGAAAGCTTACCTTGCAAGTTCACTATCCAATGCCAAGAGTCCACACAGCTCATGTCCAACACACAGCAGATCACAATCTGATTAGGACCAGCAAGCAAATCAACACCCATAGCTCATAAGCATAAACATAAAGACTAAGTTTTCCTCTTACGATTTATGTCTTAAGGCTTCACACAAAGCCATAAGCCCTTAACCACTTGATTCTGACTTAGTTCAATTAAAACAAAATTCAACTTCATCCCTCTAGGGTCCACAAACCCCCAATAGCCTACTGTATGAACAGTGCAGCTACTGTTCTTCGAAATCTCAGAATATCCAGATATTCGTCGGGGGCATATCCGGATATCAATATCCGGATATTCAGATCCCCATATTCGGATATCAATATCCGGATATCAATATCCGAATATTCACAACAAAATATCTGGATATTTCGCGACAGAACCCAGATTCTGCATTTCGTGAAAATCCAAACCAAAGATCCAACTTTTACCGATTACAGAAGTTTAAACATGCATTTCTAAGTGTGTTAAGCATTACCCAACGTTAGGTTATCATCTTAAGCTCATTACATGCAAAGACACCACCTTTAAACTCTTTAAACTCATGCTCAAGGTTAGGCAACTCACCGAAGCTTCAAACTCAGAAATGGAAGGCTCTTGGATCTCACCAAACAGCTTCAAATATACAGACTTGCAAGGAGCACGAAAATGAGATGAAAGGTTGATCCTTTGAACAACAAAAGGGCTCCTTGAAGCTCAAAGTGCCAACACAAGGCTTCCCATAACCCAACCAACCAAGTCAGCACTCACACCCACTCACAGTGTCTGGAAACTCAGAATATACACTCACACTCCCTCTCCAAGCAAGCTCTCAAGTGTATGCAAGCTCAAGGATGAAGAAATCAAGTAAAAGATGGCAACTTGGCTCACAAGAGGTGGAGGAAGGCAATGGAGCAGTGTTTTTTGGTCAGCCACCAAGAAGACCCACGTAGCAACAGAATTCTAGGGTTGTGTGCCCAAAGAATGAGTATTTATAGTATATAACCAATAAACATGCATTATACGCTTAGCATTTTACTCCCAAACTCAGAATTCTTAACCTACTCAATGTTACAAGAATTAACATATTTTTATTTTATTTTTCGGAGCACCTTTCCGATACGCGCTTTTCATAGCCAGTATCAGTTTCTGGCACCAGTTCTCATTATTTTAACTTGAAACTCGTTTTACAAGTCTTATATATTATTCTAGGAATTATCATGCACTCATTATAATTTTCTGGGATACTTTTTCAGTACGCATTTATACCGACTAGCAGAACCGGTATCTGCACTTTTATTCCGAAAAGCGACTTTCAGCATTCTTAATCACTTATCATAATTATTAGAGCCTTAATAATAATTATTGGGGTCAATTATAGAATTATTTCCTAATTTCACATATATAATTAATAAATTTCCTTAATTAACGGTGCAGGTTCTTACATTCACTCCACCTTTTTAGGATTTTGTTCTCAAAATCAGAAACATACCTGTCTCGAAACTCGGGGTACTGCCGGAGAAGCTCTTCCTCACGCTCCCAAGTACACTCCTCAGGAATTCTTCTAGTCCACTGCACTTTGACCATCGGAATGATCTTGCTCCTTAGCTACTTCTCGCCACGATCGAGAATCTTGAGTGGTCCGACGGGAGTCTTTAGGTTTTCCCGAACCTCCACATCATCAAGTTGAACCACGTGCGAAGGATCTTCTATGTACTTCCGAAGCTGAGACACGTGAGACACATCGTGGATGTTGGCCAAGTTCGGAGGCAAGGCAAGCCGATAGGCAACAGGTCCTACTCTACCAAGAATCTGGTATGGCCCAATATATCGCGAGCTCAGCTTCCTCACTCCGAGTGCCCGACCAACACCGGTGACAGGTGAAAGTCTCACAAACACGTGCTCACCCTCACTGAACTCCAGTGGACGATGCTTGACATTATAATAGCTCTTCTGCGCCTGCTTCAACTTTTCTTTGATCATTTGGATCTGCTGGGTGGTATCTTAGACAAAGCCCAAGCCAAAAAGCTCTCTGTCTCCAACCTTAGACCAACAGGTAGGAGTCCGACACCTTCTACCATACAGTGCTTCGTAGGGCGCCATGCCCAGGCTACCATGAAAGCATTTGTTGTACAAAAACTCAATCAACGGAAGGTACCTATCTCATACCTAGCCCTGCTCCAACGTGCAGGCCCGCAACATGTCCTCCAAGGTCTGGATGGTCCTCTCAGTCTGTCCATCAGTCTGAGGGTGATAGGCGGTACTCAATCTCAACTGCGTACCAAAAGCCTCCTGCAGCGCCTCCCAGAACCGAGATGTGAACTTCGGGTCCCTATCACTGATGTACTCTCGGGAATCCCGTGAAGCCTCACAATCTCGCGAACATAAAGCTTGGCCAACTGCTCTGTAGTGAAGCTCACCTTCACTGGAAGAAAATGGGCAGACTTCATCAGTCTGTCCACAATGACCCAGATAGAGTCACAACTCGCCTGAGTTTTAGGAAATCCCACCACGAAGTCCATGGAAATACTTTCTCACTTCCACTGTGGTACTTCAAGAGGTTGAAGCTCACCGGACAGTTTCTGATGCTCAATCTTCACCTTCTGGCAAACCAAACATTTAGACATAAAAACAACAACATCTTTCTTCATGCCTGGCCATCAGAAGTTCTTCTTCAAGTCTTGATACATCTTAGTAGCACCAGGGTGGATAGAAGATTGGCCCTTATGGGCCTCTGCCATAACCTCTACGGTCAACGGACCTCGAGGAACCACGATCCTCTGCTGAAACAAAAGAAGTTCATCTCCATTCCAAGACACACCGTCTTGGTTCTTCACATAATCCAGACACTCTCTCTGAACTTGTGCCTCTTTGATCTTTTCTAACAGCTCATTAACAACATCTGCTGCTTCCATCTCGAGAAGTATACTCCCACACTGAGCGGTCACTGCCAGGTTTCGGAACTTCTCAACCACATCAAGAAAACCAAGTAACAAACTGGATGAGCTCTCGGGTTTCCAGCTCAAAGCATCAGCTACCACATTGGCCTTGCTAGGATGGTACTTCAACTCGAAGTCGTAATCCTTTAGGAACTCCATCCATCTCCTCTGCCTCATGTTCAACTCTTTCCGGTCGAAAAGATACTTCAAACTCTTGTGGTCACTAAACACCACAAACTTCAAACCAAAAAGATAATGCCTCTAAATCTTGAAAGCAAACACAATAGCAGCCAACTCCAAATTATGAGTAAGGTAGTTCTCCTCATGAGGCTTCAGCTGCCTCGTAGCATAGGCAATCACCTTGCCCAACTGCATCAACACATAACCTAGCCCCTTCCCAGAGGCGTCGGTGTAAAGCTCAATCTCAAGCGTAGGATCAGGAAGAACCAACACAGGTGCAGTAGTCAGTCTCTCCTTCAACTCCTGAAAACAAACCTCACACTCGTGAGTCCACACAAATGGAGTCTCCTTCCGGGTAAGACGAGTCAAAGGGAGAACCATCGTGGAGAAACCCATGATGAATCTCCGATAGTAACCTGCCAAACCCAGAAAGCTCCTCACTTCCGTAACTGTCTTGGGCCTCTCCCAATCCAGCACGGCCTCGATCTTGTTCGGATCCACTGCAATTCCTTCAGCAGAAATAACATGCCCAAGAAACTTCACAGACTTGAGCCAAAACTCACACTTGGAAGGCTTCACATACAGCTTCTTCTCCTTCAACACTTGCAGAACAATTCTCAAATGCTCCTCCTCCGTCTTGGAGTAAATCAAAATATCATCAATGAAGACGATCACAAACTGATCCAGGTACGGATGGAAAATCCGGTTCATGTAATCCATGAACACAGCAGGTGCATTGGTGAGTCCAAACAAAATCACCAAATACTCAAAATGACCATATCTCGAACGAAATGCGATCTTAGGGACATCCTCCCGGCTTCACCCGAATCTGATAGTATCCGGACCGGAGATTAATCTTTGAATACACGCAAGCACCCCTGAGCTGATCCAACAAATCATCAATCCGAGGAAGGCGATACTTGTTCTTGATCGTCACCTTGTTCAGCTGCCTGTAGTCGGTGCACAATCGCATTGTCTCGTCCTTCTTCTTCACAAAGATGACCAGTGCTCCCCAAGGAGACATACTCGGTCGAATGAAATCTTTCGCTGAAAGATCCTCAATATGCTTTTTCAGCTCAGCCAACTGCGGTGGCGACATTCGGTATGGAGCTAATGAAATAGGCCCCACACCAGGCAATAAATCAATGGAGAACTCTATCTCCCTCTGTGGCAGAAACTCAGGAATCTCCTCAGGAAACACCTCGAGGAATTCCCTCACCACAGGAATGCCAGTGATATCCTCTTGTGTCCCACTCACAAAACCTCCCAACATGACATAACCAAATGCCCCAGCTCTCAAGGCTCTCCTAGCCTGCAACAAGGAAATGTACGGCGAGGAACTGGCTGTGGAATCACTCGGAGACATCACCACACGCTTGGCTCAACAGTCAATCATCACATAATTCCTGGACAACCAATCCATGCCCTGAATAACCTGCAAGTTGTCCATCGGCAATCCTATCAGATCTACCGAGAACTCACGGCCGTCCCACTGAAACGCTACGTCGTGATGAACAGTAGTAGCATCACACTTTTCTCCGGTGGCGGTAGTCACCCGCAACGGTGGAGAAAGCAAAGACATGGGCAACTCAAGCCCCACAACAATCAGGGTTGCAACAAAAGAATGCGTAGCCCCAGAGTCAAGCAAGACATCAACAGATGATGCACCAATAGTAACAGTACCTCTGACTAGGTTCGGAGCTCGATCCGACTGCTGACGATCCAGGGTATAAACACACCCAGTAGACGGTGGCACTGCCGGTGCCAAAATAGGTGGAAGGGGAACCATCTGAAGTGGCACTGCCCGCACTGCAGTAGCTCTCGCCGTCGTCGACAAACAGTCTCTGGAGAAGTGGCCCTCCTTGCCACACTGGAAACAAATCAACTGACCGGTAGAACACGTTCCAAAATGAGTCTTCCCGCATCCCGAACACTTGGGAGCAGGAGGTCTCGCTGCACTCCCCGGAGCAGAAGTCCTCTTAAACTGATTCGGCGCTTGCCGAGCCGCCATCTGTTTTCCTTTGCCTTTGTTCCCAAACTTTCTGTCTCTCTAAGAAGTGGAACTACCTTCGTTGTAACACCCCGTATATATCCGGTAATGTTATCATACTATCGTATTAAGCAGCGCTTAATTAAAAATGCAGAATATCTTTTTCTTTCCAATTATGATGTCATTATCATTACCAACTTGCTTATTAATCAATTAATAAAACATCGCCTGAATGTAATTGCAATAAAACAGCTAACTGAAATACCTCATAACATAGATAAAATAAGTGTGTCTCTAGAAGCACGGGACTACCACAAGTAGGCCAGACCAACTAGCAGGTTATACAACTCTAATCTAAAAGTACTAACATAAAGTGTCATGGACAATCCCCATGCTCACTCAAAAAGACAACAAGCCCAACATCAGTCTCAACAAGAACATAATCATAAATAACGGGAAACATAAACAGCATCCAAATTCAGCCATGGCAGCAATACAACATAATATCATAATCAGCTAAGCTCTGGCCTCCTGCCGCCAGAGGCATCAGTCACCATACTACCTGAACCTGAAATAAGCATTCCCCAAACGTGGGGTGAGATCTCTAAATAAGAAATCTCAGTAAAACAAGGGGTCCTCAAGGATCTTCCACCCCAAGCTCACTTACATGTGCAATATAAGTTTAAAAACAGTTCATCAACATCATTTCTAAAATAGTGCAATGCAGCAGATAATCATGTCATGTGTGTCAATTCTATTCTACTGGCCAGAGAAATGCAGGATTTATATACGCCAAATACCCACACATAGTGCAAGACGCCACTTGCATTCACCCCGGATCACCATATCGTATGACGCCACATACTCAGGCTTATCGTCAAGATGAAACAACACATGCATATTAAAAGCCATTACACATAAAGCTCAACAACATTTCGAATATTCAAAGCATGTAACACAACATGCATATAACCACACCCCTATGGGACATGGTGGAACCACAAAAAACACGTTGAAAAACCCAAACCCCATTAACAACCTGTCGATTGATGACATACAATTCATCTTGAATATGATAAAAAAATCCCGAGGAAAATATAACCATGTGCATGAACCATCTTGGCAAGAATGCATATGACTCATCCCAATCACCGTAAATCTTAGCGATTGCTTTCTGTTTTGCCTTCCACGCCTTCTTGTAAGAAACATGAAAACCAAAGAGACCAGTAACTCGTTATTGTATCATGATCACGGGTACCGAAGGTGATGCCTTGACCATGTTTGCTGCCACAATCGGTACATGTGTATGTTAGGAATAATATTTATGTTCACTCATAACATCGAGTGAATTAAATTTTTAACCCACTTTCAAGAGTGGATAAGGACAAATTGACTCATTTTATAACGAATTGAACAAGGAGCGAGGCAAAATAGATCGAATTACTTACATTGCCACTGTATTTTTTAACTATAAAATAAAGAGAGTTATAGGATAAGATCAAAATTTCCTACATGTAGATATTCTGTGGGGTTCACAAATTTTTAAAAAAACAAAAAAATAAAAATGAATAGGCCTGAAACTCAATGTATGTGCAGGAAAATCTTTTTCTATCATGTAACATTCTATGTACATTTCCCTAAAATAAAACTTTATTTCCCGAATTTCAGTTCAAAAAACAATGTAAAGACCCTTTTTTATTGAATCAAGTTTATTTCCAGCTTATCCATTCACTCCATATGAGCTTTATTGTGGCGTTATAATTTCGCGTCTGTAGTGAGTTAAGTGTAATTTGGGTCGGCAAAATGTTAGCCCACGGACTACAATTTATTTGAGCTACTCCTTTAGTTAGCATATTCTTCATTTATTTATATAATTAGAGTTTAAAAATATTCAATAACAATTAATTTATATTAAATTTTTTAAATCAATTGACAATTTTTGAATTTTTACATTAATCGTTATGTAAAATATATAAATATTTATTTAAATTAGCATTTACGTAAATTTAAATTATATTAAAAATGTCTGTTTTTTTAAATTAACTTTGATAATTAATAATTTCGTAATTTGAATTTTAAATTTCTCTTCCCTTAAAAAAACACATAATATATCTACTAAACGAGAAAGTTACAAGAGGATAGAATAACCCCTTCACCCGCACTTACAACTTGGATTGGACGATCATTCTATTCTCTTTCTATTTTTAAAAAAAAAAAATTATTTTCTTACCAATTCACCAGACATTAAACTAATCCGAGTTCAGTTTCGACCCACACATTAGGGGGAACTCTAGTAAAATCAATTTTTTTTTTTTTCATTTTGAAGCCTCAAATTTGTGGCTTTTAATTAATGGGAATAGGCCTCTTATCACTTGAAATAGCTAGTGATTACTGGGAAATCATCATATTTTATCTTTGAAGGCACAAAATCAGTTGAATCCTCCCCCGGAATAGGATTTACAAATATATATATATATATATATATATATATATGAGCTTAGTATTTGTCATTTTAAATGACATAAGTTATGTCATTTTAGGAGAGAGATAGACACAGAAAATAGAAATCATGAGAGAGAAAGTGAAAGGTTTTTTTTTTAATTTAAAATTTAAATCAAAAAATTTATTCTGTGTCTATCTCTCTCTTAAAATGACATAACTTTATGTCATTTAAAATGACAAACACTTTTCCTATATATATATATATATATATATATATATATATATATATATATATATATATATATGAGGTGGGATCCTTTGACACCGGTGTCAAATTTGAAGTTTGACAACTCATCTAAGAGCCGTTAGATCAAAAAATATCAATGGTGTCACATGCTTACAATTCAGAGTCGTTGATCTTTTTTGATCTACCGGCTCTTAGATAAGGTGTCAAACTTCAAATTTGACACCGGTGTCAAATGATCCTGCCTATATATATATATATATATATATATATATATATATATATATATATGAGGCAGGTTATATTTACAAACTTTTTTGTTTACAAACTCTTACAAACTACACTATGTAAGACCGGTCCTACATTAATCATACAGTGTACGACCGGTCCTACATTAGTGTAATTGCAAAAAAAGTTTATAAACGGATCCTGTTTCTATATATATATATATATATATATATATATATATATATATATATATACAAACCAATTGGATATGAGTTTATATTAAAAAAGAGCTTTTTTTTAAATTTTATTTTACAATAATAATAATTATGATAGTATCCCTACCAAAAATAAAAATATAATTATGATAGTATTGTATTTAAAATGTTAATTATTAGTATATTAAATAAATTTTTGATGTTGAAATTTGTAATGAATTTTATTTCTAAATCCTAAATTTTACGTTCAAACAATAAAATTGAAATATAATTTAGATTTTTAATTTAAATATAAAATATCCGACTCTAAATTATTTTTAATTCTAAAAAATTTGAATTTGAAATTAAAAAACTCAACAATCCCGACGGAAATTTCACATTTGAAATTTAAATTTCCCTTAATCTTGTAACGCATTTAGGATACCACTCAAGTTACACATGTAAAACATTAAATAACCTTCCATATACGCCCCACCTTCCATATACGACCTTAACAATTCTCTTAAGTGGGTCCGTCCTTAGAGTAAAGATGCACGAGTTAAAACATTAGATCCACTTAACATACAGCTGGATTAATGCGTTAAATTTTCAGACTAAATTGGACTTATTGTCCATCAAATTAAAATATTAGTATTCTCAGTCTTACTTGCACAGAAAACTATAATTAAATTACGGCATGTATATTTGATCATGCAATTTTGCTTTGGTAACGCTGGGCGATATCATCTATAAATCTTGACTACAATTTTCACTTGCAAATTGTCTTCCCCATTTTTGATATCCTCTTATTATTGTAAGTACATATAGATCATCAATGTAGTGTATAACAATCTTGCTTTAATGTTTTGTTCGAGGAGCTAATCTAGTATTTGTTTTCTTATTTTTTTTTGGGGGCTATTCAACTTTCAAGAAATCATGGAAGGATCTTCAAGTTCCTCTCCCAGGAATGATGGCAAAGATTTGGCACCGCTCGAACCAAGAGCTAGCCCTCAAAGTGAGACAGCCAATGCCATCACTATTGGTGAAGATGGTGATGCACCCCAAGATCCGGCTGCAAAAAAGTGAGAACATGTTGCATCATTTAAAGATTTTTATTTTACTATCTTGATATATAATTATTAAGTGGTTAATTTTTTTTCTAAGGATATTGCAACACATGATTGAGCTATATTCTAACACTGATTCATATATTTTAAGATATAGGGAAATATTTTTAAAATGTAGTATATATCATTGATCATGTGTCTCACCAATAATAATGGACTGAATTGAAAAGATTGAATTGCATCAACTCATAAGTCTTTGGTTTAATTTTTGCTGATACTCCTTTATTAGTAAATAATATTTGATTTTAATATAAGCTATTGTGACTTTGGAATGGAGGAACTATATATCCTCCTATTAATAAAGTGAAGACAATGATAACTCATAAATGGTGAGACACTCTTTCAAGAGTTATAGTGTAAGAATATCGTTTTAAACCAAGCATACACAACGCATAAGGTTTTTATCAACTTGAAATGCCCTTTTTCTTTAATATTAGTTTTTTTTAAAAAAACTTGTTTGATAGTTTTTAAAATTAGAGAAGGGAAAGAAAAATGATACATACAACAGGAGTGAAATTAGAGAAGAGTGAGAATAAATGAAATACTCATTAGAAACGAAATTTTTGGTTATAGTTAGTAAAATTAATGGAAAAAATTACACCAGTTGACAATCCAAGATTCCAGACTTTTCGTAAATATGAAAGAGATGCACCAGGGCAAAAAGACTATAGATGTAATATATAGAAGGGGAATTAATGCTTTCTTTTTTGCCATTTTGTATCTTTAATGAACTCAGCTTCACCTCATTCGTTTCGTCAAACCCTATATGATAATAATCTTTATGATAATAATCTTTAATTTAGAAAGAAAACAGAAACCTAATAAAATAAGAAAGCGAAAGAATCCACTCCCAATTCGAATGAACAAAAAAAGAACCTTAAATACAAAAATTTCGAAAAAATGTTTTTCCCTAAAAAAGCGTTCTTTTTTTTTTTCAAAATACTTCAATAGGTACACGCAAAAAATAAGCTAATTCTGCAGCTTTTTGTTCCACTTCCCGCGGAGTCAAATTCTCGTCAATACGAGCCAAGGGAATGGCTCCCTGTCCTATGATTTCCATATAAAGGACACGGCGAGTAGAAATACCCTCCTTAACTTCGAGTCTGATGGACTGAATATCTTTGATAAGGAATCGGAGAAAAATACGACGACTTTTTCCAGGAAATCCCCAACGAAAAATACACACTATTCCCTCTTTTCTATCGAATCGA
This sequence comes from Gastrolobium bilobum, assembly GCF_033153095.1. Classification (NCBI taxonomy): domain Eukaryota; kingdom Viridiplantae; phylum Streptophyta; class Magnoliopsida; order Fabales; family Fabaceae; genus Gastrolobium; species Gastrolobium bilobum. Next base: position 50,549 of record NW_026896787.1, on the reverse strand, counting down.
TCATAACCACTACCCACATTCCACGAAATTGTACACCACAAATAAGAACTAATAAAGAGACCCGCAATTCCATAGAAAGACATCACGATCCCTTGTGGAAAAAAAAGAATTTCCTGAGACGGAAATAAAAATAACAAATTCTTACCAAGATAACTGGAAGCTCCAACCAATAAGAACCCCAATGAACCTACAAAAAGGATAAAGGCCCAGCAAAAATTGCTTGTTTTTCGAGACCCCGTTATAAGTTCTATCCATATACGTTCTGATCGCCAACTCATACTTGATCCAGTTCTACTTTATTGGAATAGGGGAAATAAAAAACCCAAGCATAATGAATTTTACTTTACTTATCCGATCCGAAGTAACTTTCATCAACTAGCATTATTTTGATGTAAACCTTTAGGAGGAAATCATAGAACTGCTTCCAGATCTAAAAAAAAAAAATACGAGATTTGTCTCCACTATCCGTATCTAAAAAATCTTGTTTTTTTGAACATGAAGAAATAAGGAAGCCATTGCAATTGCCGGAAATACTAGGCCCACTAAAGGCACCAAAATGGAGGGTAGGTTTATCATAGAAAGGGGACCTCAATTTAATATTTGTACCTGTTTTTTTTCTATTAATTTTTGGATTATTCCTGTTTTTTATAAAGATAGTCTATAATCTATAATCAATCGAATTCATATATACTTATACTTAGTAAAATTGAATAATTATACTAAGTATAATAAAAAAAAAGATTAAGAAAAGAATCAAGAGTATAAATAGAATCAAATAATCAATAATATAAGGAATGTAGAATGAAATAAATGGATGGATTTCGCTTTCTATTTCTGCAAGAAGCATATGTATGATAATACACCCTTTTTTTTATTCTTAGTACTCTTCGAGTATTATCGTCTTACTATTCTCCTGTGTGTTCTAATTTGCTTTTTGTCTCATAATTTATTTTTGAAAAAAAAAATAATTTTAGTCTATGCTTGATTTTTCATTTTGAATCGAAGGAAAGAAAGCGTGGAGCTGAAATAACTCACTCAGAACCCACTTTAAAGTATTACGCGGTACGATTGAATCAAATAAGCCTTTTTGGAATAAAAATTCTGCTGCTTGTGAACCTTCGGGTACTGCCTTATTTAACGTTTGTTCAATTACTCTTTTACCCGCAAATGCAATGTAAGCGTTTGGTTCGGCAATAATGATATCCCCCAACATGCCAAAACTAGCTGTCACCCCTCCTGTAGTAGGAGATGTCAGGATCGATACATAGAATAAGTTTTTATTTGTTTGATAATCATATAAAGCCGAAGATATTTTAGCCATTTGCATCAAGCTCAAACTTCCTTCTTGCATACGTGCTCCTCCGGACGCACATACTAGAATAAGAGGTAAAAGCTCATTGGTAGCATATTCGATCAAACGGGTTATTTTCTCACCTACTACGGATCCCATACTACCTCCCATAAATTGAAAATCCATAATCCCCACTGCTACAGGAATACCGTTTAGTTGACCTGTACCTGTTTGAACAGCCTCAGCTAATCCTGTTTTTCTTTGATAAGAATCAATACGATCTTTATAAGGTTCTTCTTCTGAATGAAATTCAATGGGATCCAGAGAGACCATGTCTTCATACATAGGATTCCAAGTACCCTGATCAATCGAAAGTTCAATTCTATCTAAACTGTTCATTTTCAAATGATATCCACAGTGCTCACAAATATTCATTTTGGATTGAAACAATTTCTTATAATTTAATCCATAACAATTTTCACATTCTATCCACAAATGCTTGTACTTTTGATTTTCATCGAGATCATTAGAACTTTCTCTTCTAGTGAAATCACTATCATTTGTGTCGTTTGTGCGATTTTTTATACTAGAACTCTCGCTTTCACTACCATTTTTGCCCTTACCACAAATGTTACTAAAAAAGTAACTGTCATTATATTTGACACTATCATCTAAAATGTTACTATCAATAAAGATTTGAGAACGAAGATAACTATCAATGCAACTATTAATGTTATTATTCCAACTAGATTGAGTCCCATACATGTAATGATCATCATCATTCTTAGAGATATTATTCAGATAGCTAGAATTCGTATAACTATAACTAGAAAACAAACTTTCTGGTTCACTTAGAAAAGAATGATGATTGTCAATTTCCAAAATTTTATTTTCAATATCAAAATATATGGAATAACTATTCCTCTTAGTATCCTTAACCAAAAAATGTTTTTCAGATAGGAAATTCCGGATGTCCCGGACGCCGACTGAATAATCAACATTACTGTAACTATAGTTGTTACTTTCATTCCAACTATAAACGCTTTTATCCGTATCCGTAAAAATTCGGTGTTCACTTAGATTGGTATTTTCAATAGGACCAAAACTATCCGCCGATTCACTTAACCCGCACCTGTATTCTAATTTTCTATTAAACAACATAGAATTGAACCACCATTTTTCCATAGAGCTTTTTTCCCATATTTACACCAAAATACAATAGATGAATAGTCATTCGATGAAAAATCAGAATCATATAAGTATTCTATTTTAAGATAATTTGGGCGTGACGTAGTGATATACAAAAATAAAAATCAAGTGCAGGAAGAAGATGCTCAAGTTACTGACGAAGAAGTTGTAGCCACTTGCTTCTCTAGCAGCAAATCTAGTGTGTGTTGGATGATTGATACTAGATGTACAAACAACATCACTCATGATCGAAGTCCTTTCAAGGAATTAAAACCCACAACAATCGCAAAAGTCAGAATCGATAATGGTGACCACATTTTGTTGAAGATGGGAATTGTTTGTATGCTAACAAATTCAGGCAGAAAGTCAATCTCAGATGTTCTTTTTGTATTTGATTTTCATCAAAATTTGTTTAGTGTCGGCCAACTCAATGACAAAAGATTCAAAGTGCTTTTTGAAAATAGGGTTTGCTAGCTCATTCGAGATGCAAATGAAAAGGAAATCATCAAAGTAAATATAAGAGTGAAGAGTTTCTCATTTGAACCAATCAAGGAGGAGAAAACTTTTGTTTCTACAGAGGAGAATGTGACTGAGACTTGGCAATAGAGACTAGGTCATTTTCACCTCTCAAACATGTTATTGATGAAGAAGAAGGAGTCGCCAATTGATTTAACAACCTTTGCATATCATTTACCAAATTGTAATGCCTAGCAACTTGGCAAACAAAATAGAAATCCATTTCCTAAGTCAAGTCAGAGCCTCTCATAAGCTGCAATTTATCCACTCAGATGTTGTTGGTCCTTAAAGAACTTAATCATTTACGGGTAGTTGTTACTATATTATTTTCATAGTTGATTTTACTAGAATGTGTTGGATTTTTTTTTCATGAAGCACAAATTTGAAGTGACTAGCTTGTTTTGGAAGTTCAAGAAAATGGTGGAGAATGAGTGGTTGTAACATTCAATGTATTAGGACTGACAACAGAAATGAGTATATACTTCAGAACAATTCAACATTTTCTACGAAGAATCTGGGATGAACACGAGCTCACTGCTCCAAACAATCCACAGCAAAATGGAGTAAGTGAGCGAAGAAACAGTTATATAATGGAAATGACTCGATGCATGCTTCACGAAAAGGAGTTGCAAAGAATTTTTGGGCTAAGGTGGCAATCACTGTTGTCTTCTTGCAAGAAGGCATTGGAGGAAAAAAATTCCATTTGGGGCATGATATGACTATAAACCTTCACTTAATTTTCTTATAGTGTTCAGTTGCATGTGTTTCTCTCATGTTCGGCAGGTAAAGCATGATAAACTTGACTAGAAGCCAAAATTAGGAATCATTGGTGGCTACAGTTCTTCCTCTAAATCCAACAAAGTATATCAACCTCAAATAAGGAAGATAATTATCAATAGGGATGTGTACTTTCATCAAGATGAAAAGTGGAACTAGACACAAACACAAGAGGCATCCATGAGTAAGTAGAAATCAAATCTTTCCATCCAAATAACCAAAGAGCAAGAAGTAGAACAGTGGCCAGAAGAGTTGGAAAATGAGATACATGATAGCTAAGCTACTCGAATATACTAGAATACACAATATATGCTAACTATCAGCAACAAACTAACGGAAAGGATGGGATTGTTATCCATGCATATATTAACACCTTTAAAGGCAGAAATAGTCTTAAATCTTTACTTTCTTGTATGCTCTTTGAATGGGATGAGATATAACTCTTATTGGTAGACCATGAAAGTTTTTTAGTTTTCTATATCTTTTATAAAAACTGAACTCTTATGTTTTTTAATGACGACACCTATCAACACTTATTCCTTAATAACTTTTCTTCCATTAGTCAAATTATCCTTTTGCCTTATATAAATTAAATCAAATCAACATTAACTTTATGCATAAGGTACATATAGGTCTTACACTAAAAAAATCCAATCAATCAAGCTCTTAGGAGAATCGATAAGATATTAGAGTTTTTATTACTAACTGATCGTAAGTTTGATCTTTGATCATTGACACCTTAATTTTTCTATACAAAAGAAATATTAACTCAATTAATTAGAGTGAAATTGTGTATTATTCATACTTAAGTCTAGAAAATTTAATGAAACCATTCATGAATTTTTACTTATTAATTAATTAATCATTAAGAAAAGTCAGACCTATGACAAAATTAATGTGCATACTATAACAGTAATTAAGGCGCTATTATATATATATGTACATCTTGCAAATTTCTCTTTTTCTTCCATGATTTTTCTGTCTCGTCTTGCTATTATATGAGAATACAGTTCTTTTATACATCAACCAAAAATGTTTATTATTCTCAAAATACAAAAAAATAAAAAAGAAAAAAGAAAAAAGAAAAAGAAAATATTTTTTTCTTGAAAACACTAGCAGGAGAGGAAATAAAATTTCCCTTATAAAGGGACTTACCTAATAAAAATGGACCCTAAAAGGAAATCATATACATGTCCTAGTTTGGCTGAGAATTTGGTCTCATGAGGAGGTTTCCATATATAATATATGGGTTCTATTTTTGTTGTTTTGCTGGAAAAAAATTATTTCCTGCAAAAAACAAATAGTTATAATGGTAAAATTATTTTTTCTCTCTGACAATGTTTGAGGAAAGAGAAAAAAATAACTTTAATATTATAATCATAAACTACTCTTAGTATATAGTTATTATTATTATTTTTTGTAGGAGAGAATTTATTTTCCAAGCAGCATAAGAATGATTTCCGAAAATATATATAGCAAGAATAGCCTGGTTTGGACTCCCTCCTTGGGTATAAAATTCAAGGAAATCAAAGATAGATATAATTTTTTTGTATTATTAATTTCAGTTTCTTAATTGGTTATAATTTGGGATCTGCATACCAGCAGAAAAGTTAAAATAATTATGGTATTGATATTTCTAGCAAATCTGCAATTCTATTGACCAATTGTTCAATTCAAACTACCAAAATTAACATGTTTTTCAAACAAATTTAATACAGGAATTAGTTTGTATTCATGGTATCCAGTTTTTATTTTTAAATGTCATACTTTATTGATAAAATTCAAAATAGGAAATCTTCTTTAAAAAGATAAAAATTTAATATGCTATAAATATGATTGTATACCAGATTAAGTTTTCAGTCCTTTAGAATTTTATATATAAAGAAACTACTACCCATGGACTAGTGTGAGAAAAAAAAAATTTCTTTTACCAAAAAATAAAAAATAAAAAAAATTCCTTTTTCTAATGTAAGAATACAAATTCATTTTCTTCATTAGGTTCTATGTGTAATGTGAAAATCTAAATTAAATTTTTGCTTTTTTCTTGTTTTGCAGCCTACAGAAAGAAGAACTGTGAAAAATGGGAGAAGCTGCAAAAGAAAATCTACCATGCTTCAATGGAAAATCAATCATACCCTGAGAAAACCACTGTTCTGAAACCCTTCTCTTTTATGGCTCCTACTAAGCTGTTTGGAAGTGCTGGTTCATCATTTAAAGTGTCGCAAAACCCTTCTGCTAAAAACATTGTTGGTGCTGAAGGGAACACTAACCTAGAGCTTGATCTCAACCTTGCCATTTCTAATAACCATAACAATAATGTGGAAAACCCTGCTCTTGATCAAGCTGAGAAAAATATCATCAATGGTAGTAGCTTTGCAAATCCTGGTGTTGGTGTTAATGTCAACACTAGCCAAACTCAATTTGGCCACAGAAAAGGAGACAGTTCCTAATAGGCTTGAGAAGTATATTAAATTATATTATTTATATATAATGTTACATTGAAAATTTTCTGGTTCAAATCATTTATCTTCTTTTGTGTGTAGGATGATTGCAAATCGAGGCTATTCAAGCAAATACAGATCGAAGAAAAATATAAAAGTTGCCAATTTGGAAAAGCTAACAAATTCTCTCGGGGTGATTGTGAAACATGCAATGATTTTTTTTTTTTTTTCATGAATGTATCTAACATAAGGTTGTTGGAAATCGACCACACACAAATCGAAAACGAAAAAGAAAAGAGAGAGAATAGACACAGCGATTTACTATGGTTCACTCAATTTAGACTACGTTCAGCTTGTCTGTACTATATTCACGTCACCGCCACTCGTTATTCATGGGCCCAAACCCAAACTGCTAAGAAAATTACAATAAAACAGAGGCCCACAACAGTACCTAGCCTCTACGGGTCTGGGGCGCTGCCCCCCTGGACCCCTGTCTGGGCGGCTCCCCCAGATCCCCGTTGCCTTTCTGCTGACCCCGACAACTAGGGCCATCATCAACCTGCGAAGTATGAGCCATTCCCAACAAAGGTTTCCCTATGCAGTCAGAAATGTCAGACATTTGTCAAAAAATCGAAGAGAATAAGATTATACACAGGTCATTGCTGTTTTGTAGGATCGCTCAAATACAAAATCAACAAATAAAACAACTATTCAAGAATGTCGTGAGGACTTGTGGAGAAAGAGAACAAACTTCTGTGAAATATTTTACTAAACTTCGTTGCTTCTCAATTCTATATTTCTCAAACAATATACTAGACTATTTATAGGCTATAGTTTGCCTTTCTAAAACTGCAACACTAAATAGCCATAAACCACAATTAAAACCTAACTTAATAACAAAACATAACGACTGACTCTTAATCTTTCAAAACTCCTAAACTTAATGCTAACCCTCATGACTCATAAACTCCATAACCGACAAATTCAAACCAAAACTCCTAAGATAAATGTTAACCTTATGACTCATAAACTATCCATAACTGACAACTTTAAACACATTAAAGTAACATTTAACGTTTACTTAACATGTTTGAGCACCATCAAGTAAAATTCCGAATGGCTGCTCTTGAAAAGCATAGAATACTTAAAGAAGGTTACCTCTCTCTTTCGATTTTGTGTCTGTTTTGTTTATACCACTATAGTACTCAACCTTTTCTGTTTTTCAGTTGAGATCGTAAAGAGAATGGCAGAAGTGAATAGGCTGAAAGAACTCCTAATGAATCAATCACGAGTTAAAGAACAGCCAATGCATAATTGGGATGCTGGTTTGCATAAAGTTAAAGCACAATTCAATCCCGGTCCCTAGCTTCTAGCTTGTGACAAGTGTTCAGAGAAATTCAGATCGAGGTTAGAACATAATAATTATATTAGACAAAACTTGAATTCTACTATATATACTTATGAAAACTATGATTTTAATAAAGGGTATTTATTTATTTTGATAAGAGTTAAAAGGGTATTCATTATTTTGATAATGTCCCGAAATGAGCAGTGTTATTCATTATTCCATTTTTTTTTGGAAATTACAAGGAAACCCCTGTTTTTTGTAGTAAAGAAGAAAATCCTTATTCAATTTTGAATATATTTATTTATTTATTTCTTGCCCTTTTGCCCCTTAATTATGGGTTCTTTATTGTTTGATTTTGAGCAGCTTTAATGGTCATTTAGGGTGTACTCAAAACTGAACAAGATACTCAAGTTTGGTCAACTGTGTGGGATGCAACAGATGCTGGACTTGCTGTAGTGCAATAAACTGTTTTTCTCAATATGACTTTATATGCTTTTTTGTTTGAATAAGCAACTTCAGAACATTTTATGTTGTGTTCTGGTTTCAATGAATTTTAGGCACGTCTAGAAAGACAATGAAATTTGCTTGAAAGTATTTAATATTTTTCATTTTTCGATACAAGCTTAGTTAAATAATAATGTTTATGCACCATATCGTAATTCTTTTTTTCACGGTGACAAGATCTAAATACAATTATCTTTTTATATATCAGAATCTTGTGTTACACGATCAATTAGGGAATATTGTACGTCTGATCTGTAAGGAGATCTATAGTATTAATTTCTTAACGCTTTAATATATTAGGTCGAGTTTAGTAAGCGATATATATAAGATACTTCTACATGATTCGTATAATACGGTATATATACCCTTATGTAGTTTGATGCTACTAAATCTGCTTGAAGTTTATAAGATTTGATTGAACAACAAACACTAGGAAAGATGATGTTATAGAATCGTTTAAGTTACATTAATATGCCAAATATATTAATTTATACTATATAATGACTTGTAATGTGGATATATAAAGAAGAGGAAAGTAGAAAAATTGGTAGTGTATATATGTATGAGATTGAGAGGTTGAGTAATTGAATACTTGTTTTGGTTTTTGTGAGAGGTAATAAAAAAAACCAGCCGTGACTTGAACATAAGCAACTTAACTGGTATACGTGGGCAAGGGAAGCATCCCCATAATTTACAAATATATTTTGGCGTGAGAGTCTTATAATAAGTGTACAAAAATTGCTTGATTATTCTTGCAAAATATTAGTTAAGTGAATTATTAGGTGTTCAATTTTAATATCATAATTAAATGTATTATGACCTGGTTTGATTTTTTGGTTTAAGTAAAAACGTAAAAACTTGTGTTTCTACTGTTTTTACGTTTTTACACGTAGTTTTTACCAGTTTTTACTTGGGAGTTTTACTTGCGTTTTAAGACGTATCATCTTAGTAAAAACATAAGTTTTTACATTTTTACATTAGTTTTTAACAACAATGGCATCAACACCTGTGGGAGACAATATTTAATTTCAAAATTTGTTTTTGTGAAGAAAAAAAAAAGTGGGAGCAAAAATGGAGATCTCAAAAAGTTATGTGAAATTAAAAAAAATATCATCTGATTTGGATACCCGAATCAAAAGTTACGGCCTTCCGAAGTTTTATGATAGTGGAATTAATGAGATTGTGCTACTTGGCATAATCGTGTGAGTGCCGCAGGAGAAGGGGGGGCGACATTCAGTACTGAGGGTCTCCCACAACACTAAACAACTCCTATTAGTAAATATGAGGGTTCAAATATCAAATTGATATATTAAAAATTTAAAAACCCTCTATTGGTGAAAGCCCTAATTTCTCTTGTTCCAACATTATGAAGTGTTGCTAGTTTTGATACTCACATACACTTGCGCACCAATCCACACACACATGCAGGATATCACCAATGTGGGTATTGTATTTTAATGTACACTTCAAAATGACATTCAAGGCACGTTGAAAGAAAGTACAATATTGATATTTCTTTTCATTGAGATGGATTTAAAACAAATAAAGCTGTAAACTTTACCCACATTTTTTTTTCTTTTTTTAATTGTAAAGCGAAAAATGGCATTGGCTAAACCAATACTAAAAGAAAAAAAAATGTAGATTAATTTATTAATTGGGAAAAAATCAAACTCGTGCAAAAAAAATCATAAAATAATTAAACATTAAAAAATATAAATATCTCTAATCAAATTAGAACATCAATCATGAACCCTTCATGCAAATATGTATTATATCTTATAAGCCTTCATATATCAAATATAGCCATTAGTTGTGAGGCATAGTTGCTTCCACGACTATATAATACACATTAAAGATAAAAGTTAACCATGTAATTTTCAAATAATTTATTCATGCAATATAAAAATTCCAAAATCTCATAACATAGCTAAAGTTTTAGAAACACACATTGTCAAAAATACAAAATATAAATCAAAGCATAACAAGAGACCATCCATGAAAGCAATTATAATGATACAACAACTTCATGGAAAATGATGGCTACTATTAGGATTGGATGTAATTTCGCTTGTAGGATTCGTCTTCATTGACCCCATATTGGGAAGAGTCAAGTTCACTTCATGCTCATTACATACAGCAGGTATCCACATCTCACTTTGCCATGGTGGTATATTGACATTCATATATGAAGTTCCCTCTTCAGTTGGTGCGACTTCAACTGAAACAATAAAAGTAAAAGGGGAATCAGGTGAATAAATGTGCATATACAAAATTTGTATTTAATAATTAAAGAATGAGTTCTTATTGACCATTTATGCACACCATCAAGATTACCAATTAAAATAATATTTACAACAACTTTTCATGAATTATTCATAACTTTCGAACATATAAATATATGATTCGAGGGAAATTTTAGGCACTATCTAGATTCTCGATGCATTATGTAATGTTTATCACCTTGAGATACAAATTATTGTTGTCTTCTATATTAATAGTATTTTTGATATTGTAATTAATGTATTATAAAATTAATTATACAAAATAAAAATTGTTTTTCTTGTAGATCATGTAAGAATTTTTCAAAATGGAACCATTGCTTACTGGAAGTGGTTGTAATAGAAAATTATAATGTTATGTTCTTACCTTGATATGAGTTTGTACAATAATTTGGGATCAAATCAGTGGACATTGGCTCCAAACTAGTATTCCAATCAAACATATGTGCTTCTAATTGCTCCTGTTGTTGTATCGTATAGAGTTCTTTGAGCATATTCAATTCCGCTTTGTTTTTTTCAATTTCAGCTGAAAAAAATAAAAAAAATTATTTGAATTACATATTCTGATGTTATACTAATTGTTATAACGCAATATTGTTGTCCACTTGCATGCACATACAAACATTACATTATAAAAAAAAACCATGTGCTGCATAATAGAGATGAGAATAAGAGCAGAAGTAACATTCATTACCTTCTTTGAGTAATGCTTCTGTCTGAAGAGTTGTCAATCGATTGTACAATGTTTCCTTTTCTAACATCAAGGAACACTTCTGATTTAGGTAGGATATAACTTGAGATTGAATATCAGCTATTTGATCCTGCATATATGTTTGAGACTTGATCGACTAGCCACATAAACATAGACATTGATAAAAAGACATTAATGACATCAATTACCTTGTAATTGTTGGCTTTCATTTCTAAATTGACTACGTGTTGCAACTTCTTCAATCTACTTCTCTGTGATGAGAGTCGGTTCGACATGATTCTACCAAGAAAAAAATGACAAATGACATTTATGCAAAACCATCTATTGTTATTGTATGCAAGTATAACTTGTAATTAAAATGAAATAACTTACCGCCTGAGCTTTTTAGGATCCATGTTTGGGTCAAAATTATGATCCAAATTAGGATTTGTTGTTTTCTCTTGGTAAAGTTTTGAAGTAGAGTCGTCAATTGCAACACTAGAAACTGCACTACTATTTAGATGGTTCTCTACCTTGTTGTTTTCATTGGAATCTTGGGTTAAGGAGACACTACCGCGAGGGTTTTCAATAAGGGTGGTCTTTTGCCACACTTGTAACGGGGAACTAGGTCCCAAAGGAGGTTTAGCCTGAGGCATTTGAGAAAAGAGTTTATTGTGACATGATTGCTCTTCCTCTAAGGTTCCTCCACAAATCTTTTTCTTTGTGTTGCCTTCCATTTTACTATTATCTCTCTATGCTCCTGCAAAAGAAGAAATCAATGGAGGATATGGATTTGAGATCTAGAATTACACTATAAAATTTATTTAAAATCTAATAAAGAAAAATATAATTGGATCTGTATATGAGAGAAGAATTTTTACTCACAATTTCACAATCACCCTTATGCTTTCATCATGTATTCATGGAGCATAGATTGTTCTAATAATCGTGCTTATCTTAAAGGGTAATTTTGGGATCCATTACTAATAGGGTTGAAAATGATAACCGTCTTCTTGGGTCTACTTTTTACACGAGAAGAGCCCTCCATTCTTTGAAAATGATGCTTCGCTAGCTAAGGATAAAACCTTAATCATAATTAATACAACTCATTTATCAAATGACACTCAGTAAATATTATCTTCAATATTTTTTTTATAATATTTTTAACCCTTGGTTGAGTTAAAATTGAAACAACAACCACGATGCAACAATAATTTTAAAAATATTATAGCGCTAAGATACATCCTTCTGAGTTGGCATAGGCATTTGATCTGTTAGTTTGGGGGAAAATAAAAATAGTCTAGGTTCTCTGTACCTTCATAATAGTAATGATAGTTTTCCTCTTTCTATATTAACTCCTAAATAATTAATTGTTACTATTTATTTTCTTCTTAAAAATAATATAAATTCTTTATAAGTTTTATAGCAATTAAAAATGTCATTTTTTATGAGTAAAAAATAATTGTTTTCCTCATGTAGCCAAATATGAGAGCCTGTTTGGATCATCTTTTTTTTTTTTTTTTAAGTTTGAAGCTGCTTATAAGTTAAAGTTAAAAAAAGAGCTTAAAAAAAACTAATTTTTTTTTGGTAATTACATAAAAAATTTAGCTTAAAAGCACATATTTCAAGAAAACGCTATTTCTATATCAATAGCTCTTTATTTCAAAAAAAATAAATCACAATTCAAGAAAAGCTGATAAGATCTTAAAAAAAAGCTCGTTCTAGCTAGGAGCTTTTGACTTTTAGCTTTTTTCTTTATTATAAAAAAAAATTTCATTATAAGAGTTTTTCTTAAAACTTGTTTGGCTTAACTTCTACTTATAAGTAACTTCTAACTTAAAAAAGAGGATCCAAACATGCACTAAGAATTCTTAATTTGAAAATTCTTTTCAAGGGATTTACGCTTTATGATAGAATGAACATTGAATCTTAAATTTTTCATACTTATAATCTTTTAATTGAGACCTTCCCGTTATGGCTGGCTTTATATATATGTATGTATATATGTATTTTTGTTTGTGTTTAAGATTTTTTTTTCCGAATCTCATTTTCTTACTTAATTTTTTTTATTATTTCCTTCTCAAGAACATAACTTAATTAATAAAAATTTATTCTTGTGTGTGCTCATATAAACGTTTAAATTAATTAATTACATACGCGAACGGAGAGTAAAGGAAAGAAACGTGTACCATATAAAATATTTGCTGTATTTGTACAAACATATACAATATTAGACTATTAAGTATGTCTTATGACCCTAACAAGAAAGCTATTCTAAATTATTCATATCTAGAAAATATCATACCATAACTATCTATAAATAATTTATTTCACTTCATGGATACTGATACATGCCCAAGTTAGTGATGTATTACATTTTCAAAATAAGATTGTTTCATGTAACTTAAGAAATATTCCTTTTTTTTTTTCATTGAATGACATTAAATTTATAATTGATAGATATTTGTGATTAGATTATTGTGCCTTTGGGTGATCCATTGTCAATTATCCACTATAGGACAAAACATCATTATCATGAATATATCTCTCACACAATAAACACATAAACACGCTTGTAGATTCACCCCTTTCACGTCACACATTCTAAAATATTTTCTATTCACCTATTTGTCACATGTTCAACACCATTGTAAATAATCTTTTTGACTCATTCACGTCGTGAAACATGCTCACTCTGCGCACTTCAGCTAGCTCTCTATGATCCACATACACCATAGTCTTCCCATCATTCACATGGTGAAAACCTCCTTCACCCGCCTTAGACCAACATGCCTTGAGTCCTGGTTCATCGATGCCATTACCTTTAGCTCGGTTTACAGAGCAATCATTCGATCCTCCTAACCGGGGTGCATAACCGTCACTTACATATCAATAGTCATGAATTGTAGTTCTATGAGTTGGGCATTATGATGTTGCCCTTAAAATACATCTCAATAGAGGAAATGAAATTTCCTTTTATATATTTTAAATTATATTTTATTAAATTTCACCCCAAAAAATTATATTTTATTAAAGAGTCATGATCATTTTACATCAGTGTAAGTTACATTCTTAATTTTGATCGTTGATCATATTTATATCTAATTATTCTGATTTATTAGATATTTGACTGTTAGATGCAAGTAAATTAATGATCAAAATTTGGGTGTAAGACTTCTTATTCTTACACTGGTGTAAGAATAACCTATCCCTGTACATAAATGTCAAGAAATTTCTTTTGTTCATTTAGAAAGTTCGAAACCTTTTATCTATGTTTATTTTCATTTCATTTTTTTTTTCTCTTTTTGATTTCTTCCTCTCATTTTGATGTCCCACACCATATTTCTACTAGGGTTGGCAAAGCGGGCCAACCCGACCCAACCCGCGTTCAACCAAAAAAATGAGCCAGGTTAGGGTTGGCTTGAAAAATAAATGAGCTACAAAACTCAACCTAACCCGACCCGAGTCGGGTTAGGGTTGGCTCGAAAAAATGGAAAATAAAAATTCCATTGATGCTATAACGTTTAATTTTTTTTCCTAAATGATTAATTCATTCAATACAAAGACATTATACAGATAAATCATAGAAAATTTTGCATTTGGACTTAGACTTATTGGCAGTTGTCACCACATTCACATTGTCACACATATTATAAAAAAGATCCTTAATGCACGATTTTGGACTTATTGGCAGCTGCAAGGTATTTTTGTTTGGGTCTTTGGAATTGAGATTTTAGGTTTTAACTTTTCACTTTACCTTCATTAATTTTATACTTTTATATTAAAAAAAATCATAATTCACGAGCCAACCCGTTTGACCCGTGAGTTGCCTCAGTTTTTTTCGAATTGAAACGAGTCGGGCTGAATCGAGTTACTAACTCATTTTTTCTAACCCAACCAGACTCATTTTAGCCAGGTTATCGGGTTGGCTCATTTTTGCAAGCCTAATTTCTACTCATTTACCAAATAATTTTCTATCTTCTTTGTTGGGCCCGATAGTTAGTCGATCGGGAAAAAAGAAATGTGATTCAAACTCGGGGCATCATCGTATGTAAACACCTATTGGATCATTTGAGTGTGTATGTTGTCTGTCATCATTTTCTATCTTCACTAACATTCGTTTTTAGTTTTTATATTATGCATTTGGTTTAAGAGTGACCCAATACTTAATAAGTGAGTAACTTTTCATTCTTTAAAAAAGAAAAGAAAAGAAAGACTCCAATGAAAAAATTAATCAGACTCTAAACATTCAAATCATGTGGAGAAACCTTGAGAGTTGAGAGGAAAGAAAGTAGCAAAAAAATCAATAGCAAACTTCTTGAGGCTCTCAAGAACTAGGAAACAAGAATGTTGAGGAAAATATTTGTTAAAATGGTTGTTATAAGCCAAAGGCTAAAAGGTTCAAAATGTCATAGGTCTTACGTACGTACGTACATAAATTTGAGAGCGAGATTGACAGGGGCAAAGCTTACAATATTAATAAATAAATTAGGGATAAATATTCTATTATCTCTTACATTTATAATTATTTTACATTTTGATTAAATTAATTTTAATCAAAGTAACAATATATTATTGTCAAAATGGAACGATATAGTTGGTTGTTCCAAAATTCTAGTTGTATAAGCTTATGAACGATTAAAAATAACGAAGTTTGGTTTTGAAATATTTTGTTTTTAAAGTATTATACGAAGAACTAATTAGGAAGATTTGAAATGCTTTTTGACAAAAGAAAAAAGAATGCATTTAGTAATTAATTTTAAAATATTTATTTTCTTATTAAATAATTGTTTAGTACAGTTTTTATATAAATCTAAGGCTACTTTTAAAATTTCTTTAAAAACTATTCTCTTCCTTCATTTAATCTAATTATTGCCTGTATATTTTCTTCCTTTATTTTTCCTTTGTATAGGTCCTAACTAAGTGTTCATTTGAATTTATTTGGTCAGAGAACACAATTTATTGAAGAGAAAAGAAAATTCAAAGTCATATATAAAAAGAGATAAAAAAATATCAAAATAAAGAATTTAATTTTACTTGGTAAATATTTTGTTTTGATAGAAAAAATTAAATCATGAAAGAAAACTTCATACTACTAATTGAATCAAGAAAAAAAAGTAAAATAAAAGATTTGAAAAACTATTTATGTTTTAATCATTGATGAAAAAACGAAATAAAAATTTAAATAAAAAGTAATAAAATAATCGAAATACTATTTATACAATATATAAATAGAATTGAAATCATCACTTATATATAATGTTTCCAACTTTTCAAATATTTTTTTTTTTAATTTTGATGTTACAATTATTCTTAATTATATAACTAGGATATAAAATTTAAGTAAATTCATTTTTTGAATAATAACACAGATTTGTTTGTTAAATAACGTAAGCAATGGAAGATTCTAAATGCTTTCTGCCAAAAAAAGAAGGTATTGAATGATTAATTTTAAAATATTATTGTTCTTAATTAAATAATCTTTCTTTATGTTTTTGAAATCTAATGACTACTTTTAGAAATGTCTTTCTCTCTTTGATATAGAATTTGACTATTCTTTTTCTTCATTTAATTTAAATGCCTGTATATATTTTTTTCCTTTCTTACATGTCCTAAATGTTGATTGCATTCAATTGGTCAAATAACACAATTTATTGGAGAGAGAAGAAAATTTAAAGTCATAGTTTTATTTTACTTATTAAAATTAAAGTTTTAATTTAAAAATTAAATGAATAAAGAAAACTTTACACTACTTAAGAAATAAATGATAAGAAATTTTTTCCCCTTCACCAGAGGTTGAACTAGTGGATATATCAAAAATTTAAATTAAATGAAAAATTAAAAGCATTTGTTCTGTCTTAGAGAACTGTAGGATTATATCGCAGGGTATGCGCTCAGAGATATCCTATTGACCTTGGCTGGCTATAGCCAGTATCTCAATCACTGCATACAAGCAATAAGTTTATAGCCGAAATGTGAGTGTGTGCACAGTGTTGGCAGTAGTAGTAAATGAGTTCAATGTGTGTACCTGGGGGCTTTAGCCTTTTATTTATAGGGATTATCTCTTGGGCTTGGGCTATGTAGATCTCCCAATTGATGTAGGACTTAACCTCTTATTTGTAGGGATAAGGGTTTTATCTTCATTATCTTTATCATCTTATGCTGTTAGGATAATTGTGTCATTATCCATTAAGGAATTCATAGGTAGGTAGTTAGGATATTGATATATTCCATAACAGTTGCCCCCAACCCAGTAGTACGAAGCTCGGAGTACAGGTATGGAGAAGTTTTATCTCTACCTCGATGTTATGGAGGTGATTTATCTCTACCTCGATGTTGCCGAGGTGATTTCTTACACCACGATAGTCACGTGTAGACCATGTTGGTTGAGATATGTGTCTGACGTGTGAAAGTTTTCTTCCTTCTGCTGGGGTTCTAGTTTGTCGTATTTGGTCGTGGTAATAATCTTGGCAACATTTGTGAGGGATAAGATCAAACCTGACCTCTATCATGTCAGCGTGACCCTTCATTTCTCGTATATTTTGACGGTTATGGAGATCCATGTGTCCTACGACCATTGGTGGTTCGTGCATCGTGGAGCGTGTGTCGTCCTTAACTTGCGCAGGCCATGATTAGGTTCATTAAATGCATGCGAGGTGAATTTACCCATTAGCCTTTTCCCTTTCAGTCGTTTACTGGCCTTTCATCTTCACGCCCAAGGTCACATTTTACCTTTTTCTTTTAAACTTGCATTTGTTATTCTCTTCACTGTCGTCTGCAAGTTTTCTTCGTCTCTCTGGTGCTTTCCCATTTCCAACTTCTAAGCTCTCAAAGTTTTTTTCTATATTCTTCTTTGTAGGAAGGCCATTGAAGAACCTGTTTTGCTTTTTTTCTCCCATGCCCATTTTGCAAGTATTGATCTCTTTTCCTTTTTGTTTCGCTTTTCTTTTTTGTTTTTTCTTTGGTTTCTCCCTAGTTTGCTTATCTTCAACTTCCATTTGGTGGTTCTTTTGTTGCTTTCTGTCTTTCATCGAGGGCGAATAGTGAGTTGTTTGGTTGTTTCTTTTCTTTGATTTCCCTTTGTTTTTTAAGGGAATAGTTCTTTTTCTGGGTTCTCAATGGATGTCTCTGGCCAATCTTCCAGCTCTAGTTCTGGTCGGGGTGATGAGAAGGGGGTTGACAATGAAGAGTTTATAGAACAATTACCTTGGTTAGTTCAGAATTGGCTTTTTGGTAAGGAGTATACTGAAGAGGAGAAGCCACAACTGCTTCTTCGAGGTCACCGAGGGGGACGCCGAAGTCCCCGAGGTGGACGTGGTAGGCGGAGGTCAGCTTTTTATGAGAGATGACGAGGTAGGAGAGGGCAAGTAGGACGCCAGTCCTTTAGCGCGGTAATACCTTTGGTAGGGGTGAGTCTTCTTTGGTCTCAACTCGTATAATTCGTCCCGAGCCGAGCTCTTCTTATAATCCTACTTCTGTAAAATTAAGAGATTTACCTTCGGCTCATGTTCTAGGTTCCAAATCGATTTTAGATCGAATTCCACAATTTGAGTTTAGTGAGAGTTCTTCTACTTCATCCTCATCTGAATTAGACCTTCCAAGGTCTTCGGCCTCTTCCACGTTAATCCGTTTTTCGACCTCAGTTTAAATACCTATTATCGATTTTGATAGCAGCTCTTCCCTTTCACTTTCCCAGATCCTCGTCATCACCATATGATCTTAGTAGCCCGAGGTTGGATCTAGCTTATTTTTGTACTGACCCTCATCCTTCGTGTACCAGGTCCTCAATCATGAATGATCTTGATATTCAGGATTGGGTTTTGTTAAAGATTCTCCACATGCGATCTAGTATATCGGCTACCAAGATAACGCAGCTTCTTGTTGGAAATCCTTCTGCGGTGACATTCTTCCGGCAAGTGACGATTCGATGTGCGCGGGTCCTGATGAGAGTGAACCCCATTTTTTCTTTTTCTTTCGAGACTTAATTACTAAGGTGGGACTTTGGTTCCCCCTTTCTGACTTCTAGATTGTCGTGCTTCGTAGTCTTTGAGTTGCTCCTACACAACTTCATCCCAATTCATGGGCCTTTTTTCGAGGCTTCGAGCAAGTGTGTGGATATCTCAACCTTCCGTGTACAGTTTATTTGTTCTTTTTTGTTTAATGTGTATACCGCCCGGTCTGGGGCCGAGGCCAAGGAAAAGAAGGGTTGGGTTACCCTTCAAGGTGCTCCAGGACGTGATACTTTATTCCATTTACCCAATTCTTCAAGGGCTTCAAAGAGTCCTATTTTAGGTGGCATCTCGTTCTGATTCTCTCCCCTGGTTCGTCGAAGAATGGTTAGACGATGGGGATTTTTTAGCTCGGTTCGAACATTATTGGATGCAGAATCATTATCAGAGGCGTCCTAAAGATTATACCACTCGAGGGATAACTCTTTCTGACTCGGAAAGATTGGCATATTCCGTCCTGGTTGGATATGCTAAAGAATTTGGTATTATCGACCTAAGTCGAATTGCAGATAAATTTGGAGATGATCTCTGTAACATCCCGTTGTACACCGGTATTGTTAACATTAATTATGATATTAAGCGCAGTTACAATCACAACAATTCATTTATAAAAATGCGAGTAAACTTTTTCCGTTTATTACGCAAGCATTTAAAACCGTAAAAAGCGTAATAAATAAAAGCTGTGACCATAACTGTAAACTCTTGCGGAATACTTGTTTAAACTATTTTTATATCTTATTTTACTTAATACAAATCACTAAGGGGTTCCCATAAACTCACTTAGCTAATTTCTCATTTTTACGTTTTCTACCTATCCAAAAATAATTCGGTATATTCATTTACATTCTCTCAATTTTCTTCGTGTTCATCTCATCTTTTGACATGTTATTCTACACTCAATTACCTCTCTAGGAAGCTATCACACGCTTTATTTAGAGCTCATTTGCTCCGGATATCTCTGTTTGAAGTTGGACAAGCGAAACTGCCAACCAACCCCAAAACAGCTTCAAACATCCCTCACTCCACGAATTAATTCAGATAATCTACTCAACCAATTTCTCTCAAATTTTTATACAACAAACTAGACACCTCAACCTTCAAATTTACATATCATACACTTAATTTTACTAATAAACAAAGCGGGAATTAATTTCCCAAAAACTACCAGAAACAGCCCCTGTACAGGTGCGTTCTGGACAGTACGTGTTCACAGGCTTCTACAGGGCTGCGTACAACCCAGAAATTTCTCAAATTTTATCACAATGTAGAGGACAGCTCAAGCTTTAAAATGGCGTATGACACGTCCCTATCGAACCTCTGTGAAGGGAGATATGCTCTCTCGAAGTTCGCCTAAATTCTGCCAATTTTACAGAAAATTCGCCAGCGTTTCCTTTGTTTTTACAAAAATCCCCAAGTTTGCGAGTGCTTTCTAATACCTCAAATGTACCTAATAATCAATGTGTGACACACACAAGGACCAACAATGCCTTGGGGTACTTACAACTCAACTTAGTTTATAGTTATTACACAATTCATACCATATTGCTCACTTTATTTTTCCTTAACTTATTTCAATCACCAATGTCCATTTACATGCATTGTCTAAACATACATATAATCATAATCTTAAAATAGGCCTATTGCCCTTTCATCGTATTGCACATGCTTCAAATTACACAAGGTCCAAATACAATCTTTACAATTATCCAATTACAACATAATTCATAAATCTCCAAATGGTATAAGATACTTGTATCTAGACTTAGGCAAAATAGCATGAACAAATATGAACATAAACTCATCCTATAAATATATACCATGTTCATGCCCTAAATCTAGTCTAGGCCCAATGGCCATCAAAATGCAAAAGCATAAAGTCCTCCCACAACCTCCTGAAATAATGCCCCCAAGACGGGGTGAGATATACGAATATATCTCAGTAACCCAGAGGTTCTGGAGAATACTCCGCCTAATGGCTCACTTCGATGCATATAAATAATATAAAACAACATCTTGAAAAACGGAATAAAGCAAGGGATTTAGAGAAACTGGGGATCATAGGAATATAAAATACGACGAAGCTGGAATAGTAGCTACCAATACCACGCAACGCCCTGCCTAATGGCTTGGCATATAAGCCTACGGGTCTCATCCAAGGCGTGTTCCAAGAACATCCAACCAAAGTACCCCTCCCATCCGCATACACCCGAGACTTCCTAGTGTGCTCCTATCCGGATCACATACCACGACCCTAGGTCAACTGGAACTCCCTCTCGGAGACCTATCCAGTGGAAGTCTGAAATGCCCGAAGGCAAACTGTCTTTGGTATCTAAGCTCAGGTCCTTGCATTGTCCGCCCTACAAATATATTGGTTGTTGTCCCTTATCCGTCTCCCTTACTAGGGCGGTATAACACCCCGTGTATACCCGGTTTGTTAACATGTCATCGTATTAAGCCATGCTTAATTAATAAGTGCAGAATATCTTTTTCTTTTCAATTATGACGTCATTATAATTAGCCAAGTTGAAAACTTAATCATTTTCAGAAAAACATTGCCTGTATGTAAATTGCAAAAGACAGCTAACTGAAATACCTCAATAGATAAATAAGTGTGAGTATCTAAGTCACAGATCTACAACACGTATTTCGGACAATATCCTGATAGTTTATACAACCCCAGTCTAAGCAACCGATACATAATCAAATTTGGCATAGACAATCCCCATGCTCACCAAATGCAACAACATAACCAACAGTGTATCATCTCAACAATCCATACAACGAAGCTAGTAGCATAATATCAACAGACATAATCCAGCATCCAAGCATAGTCAGCATAAGCAGATAAACATCAATCAACTAAGTTCTGGCCTTCTGCCGCTAGAGGTCTCAACCCCTGGGTTACCTGAACCTGAAATAAACGCCCCAAACGTGGGATGAGATCTCTAAACGGAAATCTTAGTAAGGCAAGGGGTCCTCAAGGATTTCTCCACCCCAAGCTCACTTACATGTGCAATATAAGTTCCAAAAGCAGTTTAACAATATAATTTCCAAAATAGTGCAATGCAGCAGATAATCATGTCATGTGTGTTATAACTAATCTACTGGCCAGAGAAATGCAGGAATACATCTATTACCCACACATTACGCGCTCATACCGTACCTGCCCACGTGATCACATCCCGTGTAGGCGAACACCACATACATATCATAAGGCATTTGCCCTTAACAACTCTAGCATTTCAATAAAACAATACATGAAAACACATCATGCATATAACCATCCCCCCAAGGGATATGGGGGAACCAACAATGGCTAAACCGAAGACACGGAAGCTTACCTTGCAAGCTAACTATCCAAGCCAAGAGTTCACACAAGCTCAAAGTCCACAAATAGCAAGATCACAATCTGTTTTAGACCAACAATCATATCAATATTCATACTCTACAAGCATACGATATAAAAACAACGCATTTCCTTTATGTTTCATGTCTTTAGGCTTCCCACAAAGCCATACGCCCTTAATCATATAGATTTTGACTTAGATTAATTATTACAGAAGTCCACATTAGTCAATCAAGGGTCCAAAAATCCAAAATGTCATTATGTATGAACAGTACCTTTATTGTCCTCGAAAACCCAGAATATCTGGATATTTATCGGGGCCATATCCAGATATGCATATACGGATGTCATATCCGGATATCCATATTCAGATATCTACAAAGCTCATATCTGGATACCAATATCCAGATATCAATATCCGGATATCATATCTGGATATTTCGCGACAGAATGCAGTTTCTGCATTTCGCGAGATATCCCTTCCAAGGTTCCATTTTTAACACTTCTACACGTTAAAACATGCATTTTTATTCACTTAAAGGTTCATGTTCAGGTTGGTTACTTATTTAACTCATTAACATGCCAAGACTCAACCTTTAAACAAGGAAAACTCATGATCAAAGTTGGTGACACTTACCCAAGGCTCAAAACAGAGCAACAATGGCTCATGGAGCTTACCAATCAGCCCCCAAGGTTCTGTTTCCACAAGGACACGAAAATGACAAGCAAGCAAGGTTCTTTCTCACCAAAGATGGCTCCTTGAAGCTCAACAAGTAAGGAACAAAGGCTTCCCAACACTAAAACCAACAAGTCAGCCCCAAGAACCTCACCAACAGTGGTTGAGCACACAACAATGGCTACCCTCCATACTCACAAGTCTCATGCACACTCACACTAGTGTAGTTGATGAAGAAACCAAGAGGAAAAGTGACCTCTTGGCTCACAAGGTGGGGAAGGAGAAGAGAACAGCAATGGAGAGACACTCAGCAGCTGAGCAACTCACATAAGAAGCCAATATGGCCTAGGGTTTTGTGCAAAAGGAGTATTTATAGCTCATTTAATTTTAAACACCTTGTATTAGCACTAATAGCTACGCTTAGTATTTTAATTCCAAACTTAGGATTCTGAACCTACTCATTTTTCTAAGATTTGCCATATTTTATTTTGGGAAAAGTTTGCCAATGCCCCTATGGTTTACTCCAGAATCACTTATGCCCCTGTGGTTTTTTTTCGATCACATATGCCCCCTTGTGCTTTGTAAAAACTAAGAAACCACACGGACATATGTGATAAAAAACATACCTTTTTACAAACCACAGGGGCATATGTGATAAGAAAAAAATCACAGGGGTATAAGTGATTCTGAAGTAAACCACAGGGGCATTGGTGAACTTTTCCCTTTTGTATTTTTCGCAGCACCTTTCCGGTACGCGCTTTTACATAGCCAGTATCAGTTCTGGCACCAGTTCTCATTATTTCGACTTGAAACTTGTTTTACCAGTCCTATATATTATTTTAGGAATACTCCCACTCTTATTATAATTTTTCGGGATACTTCATCGGTACGCACTTATACCGAGGAGAGCAGAACCAGTATATGCACTTTTTGTCAAAAAGCAACTTTCAGCATTATTAACCACTTACCATAATTATTTAAGCCTCAACATAATTATTAGGGTCAAATTCTTTAATTAACGGTGCGGGTTCTTACAGGCGGCGGCACTCATTGCCTCTTCCCCCATTGAAAAAATATTAAAATCAAAAAATTATTTAATATTTTCCATTTTTGAATAATGACAATGACTTAATTGTCAAATATTAGCCCTGTAAGATTTTAAATGTTTTAATTATGCGAGAAAAGGTATTAATGAATAATTAAAGGAAAAAATGTTTTTGCAGTTAATGCAGATAAGTTATCTGCATTTATTCCCAAAACGACATTGTTTTGGCATTAAAATCTTAAAAAATTATAAATATAAAGACTATTATAACCCTTAAATAAATTAAAATTACAAAAATATCATGATTTCTGCCCCTAAACGATGTCGTATTGGGCTTACTGCAGATAACTTATATGCAGTAACTCCAGAAAAAGCGAACCCATAATTAAAACTATTCTATTTCTTCATTCAATAATTACAATTTACATTTTTGAAAAAAAAAAATTGGTACATGCTTTTTTGAAATTTAAAGACTACTTTTAAACATTTTTTTCTTTATTTAATTTATGTTTATTATCCTCTTCGATTCCTTCATTCAATTTAATTGCCAATTTATTTTCTTCCGTTATTTTTCTTTCTCACATCACAGTTCCTACGTGTTCAATGAATTTAATTTGTCATATAACACTATTGGAGAGAGAAGAAGGGTCAAAGTCTTAAATAAAAAGAGAGAAGAAAAAATATAAATAGAGAATTTGATTTTTTGTGTGGGTAAAATAGAGAGTTTGAATTTAATTTGTTATTGTTTTCACGTTTGATGATAAAAGTAAATGAAGAAATAAAACTTCATGCTACTCATTAAATTAAGAAAAAAAGAAGGTAAAAAAAGTTTAGGGAAATAAAACATACTAAACATGATTAAAATAATTCAAAAAAGTAATAAAATTATTGTAACAATATTTAAATAATGGGAAAAGTATTTCTCCAGTCACCGGAGATAAAATTATCTCCAGTGAGCTCAAAATGACGTAATTTTGGGTTATAAGATTAAAAAATTATAATGATAAAGACTAATATAACCCTATAATATATTATAATTATAAAAAAAACCATGATTTTTGTCCCAAAACGACGTCGTTTTGGACTCACCAGAAACAACTTATATTCATTAACTGAAGAAATCCTTACCCTTATATAATATATAAATATAATTAAAAGCCTCAAGTTTACCAAAAGAAAGAAAGAAAGAAACCCTCACTTATATATGACGTATCAGTTTTTTCGAATAATTTCACATATTTTATATTGATTTTGATGTTAATATAATATTAATTATATATTGTAGCTATAAAATTTAAGTAAATTCATTTTGTAAATTAAATTAACAATTAAAATCATTTAATATCTCAAAATGAAAAAAATTCTCTAATATTTTTTACTTTTTGAATAATAGAGATTTATTCGCCAAATAATATTAGCAATGGAAGATCCTAAATGCTTTCGGCCAAAAAAAACTATCCAATCAATGATTACGTTTAAAACTTTATATTTCTTCACTGAATGATTTTTCTTTACGTTTTTTAAATTAATCTAATGACTACTTTTAAAATTCATTTCTTTGTTGATAGATGACTATTCTCTTCCTTCATTTAATTTATGCCTGTATATTTCCTTCCTTCATTTTTCCTTCTTATGTGTCCTAATTGTGTTCACTGAATCTAATTGGTCAGATAATACAATTTATTGAAGAGAAAGACAAAAATTCATTGTCTAAAATAAAAAGATAGAAAATGATAAATAAAAATAGAGATTGTTTTGTATAATAAAAATAGAGAATATGATTTTTTTTGTCGGTAAACGAGAATATGATTTTACTTATTAGATTTATAGTTTTAACAAATACAAATTAAAGAAAAAAAGTTCGTATTACTATTTGAATTAAAAATATATTAAAAATGATTTTAAAAAAATAATTATTTTATAGTCATTGATCAAAATATTACAATAAATAAATAAAATAAGAATAAAGTGTCTGAGAATACTTGAACAATATATAAATAGAATTAAAGCCTCACTTATATACAATGTATCCAAAATTTTCACACTTTATTGTATTTTAGATTTTGAAGTTACATATATTTTTATTTTATTATTAATTATATATGTAAGTAAAAATTTAAATTAAATTCAATTTTTAAATTAAATTAAAAATTAAAAGCATTTAATATCTCAAAATGCAAAAACCCTCTCATATTTTTCCAGTTGAATAATAACTGAGACTTATTTGTTAAATGATATTAGCAATGTAATATTTTAAATGTTTTCAGCCAGAAAAAGCTGAAAAAGATATTAAATGATTAATTTGAAAATATTTTATTTCTTCATTAAATAATGTTTTTTTGATCATTTTCTTCCTTCATTTAATTTAAATGCTTATATATTTTCTTCCTTCATTTTTTCTTTTTATAGGGTATGATACACGACACTTCAAAATACTTGACGTGTGGTGTTTGACATTTCTTGACACTCTAACACGAGTTGTAGAGACTAAACAAAAAGATTTAAAAATTGTGTTGTGTTGCATTTTTAGTTCTAACTCTGAGATTCGTTAGATTACGATTACCATTCTATTGAGTTCAATATAAATATTTGAGATATCATATGTTTTTTGCAAAATTGATGAGTATTATAAGTTTAGCTTCATTTTTTTAAATTATTGAATATTAAATATAACATGCACTACATAAATTAAAAATATCATTTAATATGAAAACATAATCTAACATATTAAAATCTTACATTTATTGAGGAGAAAGAAGAAAAATTAAAGTTTTTTTTTTTAGTAAGAAAATTAAAGTATTAAATAGAAAGAGAATAGAATGAATGAAACAATATTAAATTAATATGTAAATCTAATGAAAGCCTAGCTTATATATATTAATGTATCCATTTTTCAAATAATTTCACATATTTTTTAATTTTTCTGTTACATATATTCTTAATTATAAATTATATATGTAAGGAACAAAATTTAAGTGAATTCCTTTCTTAAACTAAATGAATAATTAAATTCATTTTAAGATCTCAAAATCCATAAAGCCTGTAATATTTTTCCTTTTTGAATAATCACAAAGACTTATTTGTAAAATGTTAATAGAATGGAAGATATTAAATGCTTTCTGCCGAAAAAGGAAGGTATTGAATGATTAATTTTAAAATATTATATTTACTCAATATTAAATAATCTTTCTTTACGTTTCTGAAATTTAATACTGCTTTGAAGAGTTTTCTTTGACTTTTTAATATTTTTATTATTCTTTACTCCCTATATTTAATTACATGTCAGACTTATAAAAAAATTAAATATTTATTATGCATATAATATGCAATATATATAGATGCTTAAGATCGGTCATACTCCTCCTGTCTTTGAGTATTGATATATAAAGAAGCTGCGAGCCATGGCTTATCTGAAGAAAAACGATCACTTAGTGTAAGAAGAGAATTTTGTTTACTCCATTAGAATTGTGTGAAGTGTTTGAATTTTGAATTAATTATAACTCTTTCTTATTTTATTTTGTTTTTGACTATTTCTCCCTTTTTCAGGTGGATCAACTCACCAATGAAAAGGCGGTATGTTGAATTATATAAAGCTAGCTTCCACCTTTCATAGAAATTTTGCAGCTTCAATTTTTTTTTTTTATCTTCTTTTATGTGACATAATGAAAAATCAAATTTATGAAAACAAATTATAGATTGAAGCAAAGTAAAACTATCACCGTTCTGACGAGGAAAGTTGAATCGATGGAGGTAATTTTGTTTATCAATGCTATGTTTTTGTGTGGGTAGGCAACAAAGTTTCTTTCATATCTAATCATCTATGTTGTTTGAGAATTTTTCTATGCAGGCTCAGTTAGCCTTTGTTTTTGTACTACTTGAAGTTTGTAAGGAGCAACTTCAAACATTGCAAAGTGATCAACGAAAACTAATATTTAAAACGATCGTAGCTGAAAGGAAAAACCAACTTCTAGAAGGTTTCCCCATTCTTATGATTTTTTCTATTGCTATCCTCTTACGTCTTATTTAACATTATGTGGCCGCGTGTGATGGTTTAAGCTGTCCATAAATAAATTAAGGATTTAGAGTGTGTTATTTAAAAGGATATAAGTTGTGTCTTTTTAGTGACTTACACAGGTTTTTTTTTTTTTTTTCACTTTACATGTCAGCGATATGAATGAGGAAAGAGAAAAAAAGTAACTTTTCATATTTACACAAAGTATGACCGGTCATAGTTTGTGTAAATCATCTAAAAAGAAACAACTTGTGTCCTTCTAAATGATACTTCTTTTTCCCGTAAATTAACAGTGATCTATTTCTCATTTTTTATCCTAATTCTCTCCCTCTCTTGTCTCTCATCGGTGTTGATTTGGTTATGGATAATTTGGATCATTATCACATGGTCATGTTAAATAAGACACAAGAGAATCTATTCCCTCACTTTCGCTTGTATTTTTATGCATGTTTCATCTATATCTATAAAAGAGTTCAACTTGTGCTATTTTTTTTTTTTTTTTTCAGTTGAAGGTGCAAAATTGAAGGCAGAAGTGAAAAGGCTGACCGAACTTCAAAAGAAAAAACAGCATGAAGAACAGGAAATGAAGCTTAATGATGCTGCTGTTTCTCAACAAGAAGCAGTTCATAAGGACTCATATCCTTCTGATGTGGGAGAAAGGGTTGATGACAACCCACATCAAGGTTAAAACAATAATTTACAGTATTTAATTTTCAATTTTTTATACTATTTAATTTCGGTTTATAATTACTAGTTCTCGTTTTGGTTTGAAGCAGCTTAAAATGGACAAAGATGAGTCTTCAATTTGGGCCAGAGAGATGACTTTCAACCAATAATTTGTGGGATGAACGAGGTGCAGGACTGCATTCCAATGAAATGGACAAATCCCTATAATCAATTAGGGTTTGTATGTTTGTGGTCTTTTAATAGCATCCTTTTGTTCATTTCCATATATTATCAGTTGCTTTAATAAAAGGCCCAAAAAATATTAGCTTATTATTGTGTTTTTGTGTGCATGATTTATATCAAAACTCAAAAAAAATAAAAAAATAAAAAAAATCGATACTTGAGACGAATTTAGGAGGACATCTACTAAATCCTAAACTATCTCGTCTATTCACTTATTTTTGTTGCAAACAATCAATAATATAATCTTTTATTTTTATTTTTATTTTTGAGAATATGTTTTTTCTAGAGAATATATAATCTTTTATTGTATGGTAAGAGTATCATAACATAACTTTTCACGTCAGCTTAAATTAAATATATCCCCAATTGATCTTAAAAGTGCACCCACATGTGTAACACTGTTGTTAAAATCGCGATATAAAATATAAGATAGTACGATCCTATGATTTTCTGAACCTAACCAATTGATTCCCGCATAGAATCGGTCTGAATCAAGATCGTACAAGATCACTAAACAAGAGCGTAAACACAGTGGGTATTAATTTTAGAAGAGAAACTGATCATTTCAGTAAGGGTTAGTCTAAGTTTGAACTCGAATAGGAAGCATGCCTTGTAAACAATTAAGATAATCTCTTTGGGTTGCCAATAATATAATTTGATAAAAGGTGATTGTTGACTAAAATATGGGTACTCTTTAGTTATTTTAATTGAGTAGGGTTATATTGATAATTTTTTTTTTTTTTACATACATACAAAATATACTATGTCTATATTACCAGTCAGACATAATGTAATTTATAAACAAAAAATTTGTAAATATAATCTTTCTCATTTTAATTTATAGTTTGTAAAAGTTTATAAATAAAAAATTTATAAATATAATCTTCCCCATTTTAATTTATTCTATTCAAACTACTCTTTCAAAAAATCTTTATAACCATATATCCACCAAAATAACCTAAACTTAGAATGAACCGAGATGAATAGTGAGAAAAGAAATCACTTTATAACCATATATCCACCAACCAGATTGCGAAGAAATTAACAGCAAGAATAGGAGCGTAAGGATAATTTACGAGGTAGAGCGTACGGTAACTTATAGCGTAAACTTTTATTGTACGGTAAGATTACCATAAAAATAAATTTTCAAGTCAGCTAATTAAAATGGGAATCGATACTCTGATATAGTATTTAACATAATAAAGTCATGTGAAAGAATGAAATATTAGGTTTATGTTAAATAACACAGGAGAAAATTTATCTTCAATTAAAATTAAATATATCCCAAGTTGATCCTTGGATTTTGGTATACATGTAATAAGTAATTACATATTCATTTCTGTTTTCCTTCTCTTCACGTTCTTTCTTGGAGTTTATTAACGAAGATTCCTTCTTTCCATGGCTTAGACCCTTTTAAATGGATCTCCAAGAGAAAGATGTTTTTTCAAATCTAAAGTGCCTGAAGAACTCAAGTTCCATTTAGTGGGACTACGTATGTAAGATCTTGCATTGGTATCAACGGTGGTATATATAGCAAAGGTGTTCGATCAATTCGGACTCTCAAGTTGATTGCGAAAGCGAAACAGTAAAATGTAAGATGAGAGAGATAGAGAAAAACACAGTCAATTTGTTTAACGTGGAAAAACTTTCTCCAATGTAAAGAAGTAAAAACACACAGAACACTAGTCCAAAATCAAACTTCTACTACAAGAATAATGGATTACAATAGTCAAACTTCTCTAGTCTTTCACTAGAGTAGGTACAATCAAACTTTACCTACAATGATGGTAATCTCAAACTTTCCTAAAAGGTATCTTACTTCCAACTTCTCTCTAGAGGTATTCAAAATCACTAAACCTCACATACTATAAGCTTATATAAGGGAGGAAGATGATTCTAGATCTTCAATTATGGAGAGATATTGAACCATTCAAAGAATGTGTCCCTTGAGCCTTGCACCTTCATTTAAGGAGAGACATTAAACCACTCAAAGGATGTGTCCCTTAAGTCTTGCACTAGAATGAAGAGCTCTAACCTCTTGGGACTTGAACCAAACATTGAAGAAGGAACAACTCCCAACAAAGGTACCATCAACAACTGATACTTCTCTAAGATTTAAAACAACATTTTGGCGTCTTTTTATATACGGATTTTACTGGGGTGTTATTGAAATTATCTCTAACAAATCTCTTAGTTATGATGGGAACTCGGTTTCCGCAACTCGGCTAAGAAGCCTTTTGCGGAAGTCAGTCAACAAGATCTTGGATCTCGGATCTCGGCAATCTTACCTCGACCTGAACTTCACCAGGTCGGGTAGCACAGCAAAAAAACAAAAATATAAAGGAGAGAGAGAGAGAAAGAGAACACAACCAGTTTTAACGTGGGAAAATCTTCTCCAATGAAAAAGTAAAAACCCATGGGATCTAGTCCAGTTCAAACATCCACTAAGAAAATAATGGGTACAAAGAATCAAGATTCACCAATGTGGTGGTTAACACAACCTCTCCAATAATGGTGATAATCAAACTTCCCTAGAGATGTTTCACTCAAACTCTCTCTAGAGATCTTTCAAAATACAAAGCTCAAAGCTTTGCTCACAAATCTCTCAAAATATTTTTTCTCTCAATCTAACCTAGCCTCCACCCACAACTAATGAATATATAGAGAGGTGGAATCTAGGGTTAAGATTTTTAGGAAACTCCTCAATGGGCTTGGGCTTAGCATTGAAGGAGGAAGCCCAACAAATCTCCGCCTCCGACTTTAATGCGTCGGCTTCAGCATCAACCCGGCTCCTTCACAACAGTCTTCAAATTTCCTTGTTAGAACTGGCTTCGTCATCATGTAGGACCAATTTTGGTCAGTGAGCACTTTAACGAGTTCGAGCTCTTCAGCTTCCACCACATCCCGGATCCAGTGATACCTTACATCAATGTGCTTAGTGCAGGAGTGATAGGTCGAATTTTTCGCAAGATGAATTACGCTTTGATTGTCACATCCTAGCTCGTACTTGTCTTGATCATGGCCGAGTTCCATGAGGAACTTCTTCATCCACAACATCTCTTTGCTTGCCACAGTCGCGACAATGTACTCACCCTCGGTTGTCGATAGTGCAACATACTTCTACAGTCTTGATTGCCAAGAGACAGCTTATCTGGCAAATCTCATCATGTATCTTGTCGCCGACTTCCTCGAGTCAAAATCTCCCCCTAAATCAGCATCCGAGTAGCCTTGCAACTCGGCTTCGCCTTCTCCAAATCGAAGGCATAAGTTTGTCGTACCTCAGAGGTACTTGAAGATCCACTTCACTGCTTCCCAGTGCTCTTTGCCGGGTTTTGACAAATAACAGCTTACCATTCCAACAACATATGCCAAGTCGGGTATAGTGCAAACCATTGCATACATCAATCTTCCGACAGCGGATTGGTACGAGATCTTCAGCATCTCGTCTTTGTCTTCATCAGATCTCGGACATTGCTTCTGGTTCAGCTTTATGTGTCCGGCTAGAGGGGTGCTCACTGTTTTGGCTTCGGCCATGTTGAATCTCTTCAAAATCTTCTCAATATACTTCTCTTGACTCAGCCAAAGTAGCTTCTTTTGTCTATCTCGGATAATCTTGATTTTGAGTATTTGCTTTATAGGGCCGAGGTCCTTCATTGCGAAGGACGAGCTCAACGCCTTCTTCAGGGCGGCTATCCTCCATTTGTCTTTTCCTACAATAAGCATGTCGTCAAAATATAACAACAACATTAAAAAATCTCCGGCCTCATACCTCTTCACAAATACGCAGTGGTCGGCCTTTGTCTTCTCAAACTTGTGATCAGTCATGAATGATTCAAATTTCTTGTACCACTGCCGAGGTGCTTGCTTCAAGCTATAGAGGCTCTTCTTCAACCGACATACCAAGTCTTCTTGTTCTGGAGCTCAAAACCCCTCAGGTTGCTTCATATATATCTCTTCTTCTAAATCACCGTGAAGAAATTCCGTTTTCACATCCATTTATTCTACCTCAAGGTGCATCGAAGTCGCCATGGCTAACACGATTCGGACTAAGGTAGCCTTTCACTACAATTCGGGCTTTGTATCTCGGCTTCTGCTAATTCTCTTCATTCTTAATCTTGTAGACCCATTTATTTTTCAGAGCTCGTCTTCCTTCTGGCAACTCGGTCAGCTCATAAGTCTGATTCTCGTGTAGAGACTTCATCTCGTCTTGCATTGCCTTTTCCCATTCTTCTTTTTCTTAGCTCATCACAGCCTCATTATAACTCTGAGGCTCACCATCTTCAGCTACAACGGTGTATTCATCAGATGGGTATCTTGTAGGGGGTCTTCTTTCTCGAGTTGGATATCTCGGTTGTTCTTCAGCTTGAGAACCCAGTTCATCATTCTCATCCCGGATCTCATCATCAGCTCGGACCTCATCATTAGCTTGTTGCTGGTCATCATTTTCTTCATTTTCTCTCCCTGCTTTAGCTCGGACAGTAGGGATGGATTCTTCACGTCTGACAGCAACCCGGAGTTTAGGCTTCGAGATGTCATGAATAGTCTCATCTTCATGAAAGATCACATCTCAGCTTCTCACTATCTTCTTATTGATTGGATCTCAAAGTCGGAACCTGAACTCACATCTCGGCGAACCAAGATAAATGCATTCTTTAGTCTTCGTATCGAGTTTTGCCCTTTTATCTTTAGGGATATGCACGAAAGCTCGACATCCAAATACCTTCAATTGATTGTAGGCCGCTTTTCGACTTGTCCAAACTTCCCCTGGAATTTCTCCTTCAAGTGGACGTGATGGTGAGAGGTTGATCAAGTCAACAGCAGTTCTGACGGCTTCTCCACAAAATGATTTTGGCAATCCGACATTGGATAGCATACTTCGGACCTTCTCTTCAATAGTCCGGTTCATCCTCTCAGCAAGTCCATTCAACTGTGGAGTCTTGTGGGGCGTCTTCTCAAGTCGGATCCCGACCGCTTTGCAATATGCATCAAAATGGCCATAAAATTCACCACCATTGTCAGATCGGACCACCTTCAATTTCTTGCATGTCTCTCTTTCAACCATAGCATGGAATTCTTTAAAGGATTGGAGAACCTGGTCTTTATACTTCAACAAATAAACCCACACTTTGCGGGAATGGTCATAAAATGAATGAAACAAAGTACTGAGCTCCTCCAAGGGATTTCTCCGACATGGAGCAAACATCAATATGGACGAGGTCTGTAACACCCCGTATATATATCCGGTAATGTTATCATAATATCGTATTAAGTTGCGCTTAATTAAAATGCGGAATTACTTTTTCTTTTCAATTATGATGCCATTAACATTACCAATCTTGCTTAATAATCAATTAATAAAACATCGCCTGTATGTAATTGCAATAAAACAGCTAACTGAAATACCTCATAATATAGATAATATAAGTGTGGCTCTAGTCACGGAACTACAACAACGTAGACCGGACCATCTAACAGTTTATACAACTCCAAACTACAAGTACTAACAGAAAGTGTCATGGACAATCCCCATGCTCACTCAAATAAGGCAACATGCCCAACATCAATCTCAACAACAACATAATTATAAAAGGCATAAAGCATAATTAGCATCAATATCCAGTCATGCTAACAAATAAGCAGAAACATCATAATCAGCTAAGCTTCGGCCTCCTGCCGCCTGAGGCATCAGTACCCATACTACCTGATCCTGAAATAAGCATTCCCCAAACGTGGGGTAAGATCTCTAATCTAGAAATCTCAGTAAGTAAGTGAGTCCTCAAGGATCTTCCACCCCAAGCTCACTTACATGTGCAATATAAGTTCAAAAGCAATTTATCATTTATCATTTCTAAAACAATGCAATGCAGCAGATAATCATGTCATGTGTGTCAATACTAATCTACTGGCCAGAGACAGTGCAGGTATACGTCTATCACCTACACACCGTGCAAGTACCACTTGCATTCACCCCGGTACACCGTCTTGTATGGCGCTACATACTCAGGCTTCCCGTCAAGATGAAACAACACATGCATATTAAAAGCCATTACATGTAAAGTTCAATCAACATATCAAATATCCAAAAGCATGTACACAACATGCATAAACCATACCCCCATGGGACATGGTGGAACCACAACATGGCTAAACCGAGGACACGAAAGCTTACCTTGCAAGCTAACTCCAAAAGCCAAGAGTCCACAGCTCAAAGTCCAAACACAGCAGATTCACAATTGGTTATGGACCTACAATACATCAGCAATGATAATGCAACACAAGCATATAACTTAAAGACAACGCCTCTCCTTACGTTTTACGTCTTAAGGCTCCATACCAAGCCATAAGTCCTTAATCACAACGATTCTGGCTTAGTTCATTAATTACAGAAGTTCAACTTCATCAATCTAGGGTCCACAAACCCCCAATAGCCTACTGTACACACAACACAACTACTGTTCTACGAAATCCCAGAATATCCGGATATTCCTCGGGACCATATCCGGATATCTTACTGGACATATCCGGATATGCAATATCCGGATATCCAGAATCCCATATCCGGATATCTATTATCCGGATACACAAAACCCATATCCGGATATTCATCGGGCACATATCCGGATATTTCACGACAGAATGCAGAAAATGCATTTCGTGAAGATATCCATCCAAGGTTGGGTTTTTAACGATTTTAAGCACCTAAACATGCATTTCTAGGTGTGTTCAACATTACCCAACAACAAGCAATCATCTTTTAGCCTTTAGATGCATCAAGGTACCATTTTTAAGTTCAAAAACTCAAGACCAAAGGTGACAAGGCTTACCAAAACTCAACCAGCCAACAAGGGGTGCTCTTGGAGCTCAAAAGGTCACTCCAAGATTTTGTCTCTCTCTGCACACGAAAATGTAAGTTGAAGGTTGGTCCTTTCTCCACAAAGAACACACCTTGAAGCTTAACAAGCCAACTCCAAGGTTCCCACAACTCAACTCCCCAACTCAGCCCTCAAAGCTGACTTCCATCAACCTCTCAACTCAGAACACAAGCTCTCTACACACTCACAAGGCCACTCACACAAGGCTCGAGTGTTTGGAGGTGAAGAAACCAAGCAAAAGGTGATTACTTGGCCAAGAAATGGAGAAGAAGGCCTTTGGACACTATTTTGGTCAGCCACCCTCACCCAAGCCACGTACATGCAGTAGTTATTTAGGGTTTTGTGCCAAAGTGTGCCTATTTATAGTGATTTAACATTTAAACACACAATATAAACTTTAATTGCTACGCTTAGCATTTTAATCCCAAACTTTGGATTCTGAAACTACATAATTTTCCAAGATTTATCATATTTTTCTTATAATTTTCTGAGCACCTTTTCGGTACGCGCTTTTCCAAGCCAGTACCGGTTTCTAGCACCAGTTCTCATTATCTGGACTTGAAACTCGTTTTACAAGTCCTACATATCATTCTAGTAATTAACATGCACTTATTATAATTTTCCGGGATACTTTTTCGGTACGCATTTATACTGACTAGCAGAACCGGTATTTGCACTTTTCTTCCGAAAAGCGACTCTCAGCATTATTACTCACTTACTATAATTATTAAAGCCTCATAATAATTATTAGGGTCAATTATGTAATCATTTCCTAATTTTTCATAATTAATTAATTAAATACCTTAATTAACGGTGCAGGTTCTTACAAGGTCAAGAATATACCTGCGTGTTCTGGGTTGATCCGGTTTCACAAAAGAAACTCGGTGCTGCTTTCCAGCTAGGCAGTGTGTTCAACTCTCCAACGCTTGGCCTTTCAACCCGGTCAATAATTCTTTTTGTTCAGGATTTGGAGCCTTTTCTCACTCATATGGCCAAGGAGCTTGTGCCATAGCTCCAAGCTAGGTCCATCTTGGACAGAGTTGGCTTCTCCGCTATTGATCTTTCCTTGCATAACATACAAGGAGCCTTCCTTCTTACCTCGGGCAACAACCAAGTTTCCCTTAGCCAGCTTATATCTAACACTATCGAAGTAGTTCACTAACCCAGCATCGTCAAGCATGCCTACCAAGATTAGATTTAATCGCATGTCAGGAACATGCCTTATATCTTTCAACACAAGTCGGCACCCAACATCTGTGGTAAGGGTCACATCGCCGACACCAACAATCTTGCTGGTCACTTGATTTCCCATCTTCACGACTCCAAAATCACCACCTCAGTAAGAGGAGAAAAAACTTTGTATGGAGTAACGTGGAAGGAGGCACCAGAGTCAAAAATCCAGGTGCAGTCATCATATCCAACATTCAAATAATTATCCTCACCTAGGAGGAATATCTCGGCATCCGAGTTGGCAGCCACCACAATGGAGCTCTTGTCTTCCCTCTTCTTGGGAATAATCTGATCCGGCTTCACAGAGTCATTTTTCTTGACATTTTGCAGAGTCCAGCATTCTGGCTTCTTATGCCCTGTCTTCCCACAATAGAAACATTTCAGCTCATATTTCGGCTTTGCCCGGCCTCTGGACTTTCCTCTTCTGTCACGATCTCGACCCTGGCTCTTGCTTATACCCCGGGAGTCAAATTTCCCTCTATTCTCAGCAACGTTGGCCTCAGACGTGCTAGAAACACCTCGTTCTCTTCTCTTGACTTCTTCGTTCAGGAGATTATCGGTTACGACATCCATCTTCAATTTTCCTTCTGGAGCCGAATTACTCAAAGTCACCACCAGAGTATCCCAACTTTCTGGCAGTGAGCTCAACAATTTTCATATCTGGTTTAGACAGCTGATTAACAATACCTTTGTAGGTGTTGAAGTGTTCAATCATGCTCATGCCATCCTTGTATTCCAGCTTCACAAGTCGGCCAACCAGGTGTGCTTTGTTCCTGGGAGTCTTCTTTTGAATCATGGACTCCAGCTTCGTCCACAACTCGTACGCGTTCGTGAACTCGGCCACGTGCTCAAAGAGACTTTTGTCAATGTATTTCCTGATTGTAGCTACCGCCTCACGACTCAGGATCTCCCACTCCTTATCGGTTTTGCCTACCGGTCTCTCATCAGGGACAATGGGCTCATGTTAATCTTTGCAGTAAAGATGATCTTCCATCATCGGTCTCCAATAAGTGAAATTGTCTGCGGTCAACTTGAACATATCTCTATCATGGGTTATGTCACTAGTCTTTATCTCATCTCCCTCAGAACCTGTTGAACTCGGGCTCTGATACCACTGATGGGAACTCGGTTCCCTCAACTCAGCTAAGAAGCCTTTTGTAGAAGTCAGTCAACAAGATCCTGGATCTCAGATCTCGGATCTCGGCAATCTTACCTCGGCCTGAACTTCACCAGGTCGGGCAGCGCAACGGATAAACAAAAATATAAAGAGAGAGAGAGAAAAGGAGAACACAAGCAGTTTTAACGTTGTAAATATTCTCCAATGAAGAAGTAAAAATTCACGTAACCTAGTCCAGTTCAAACGTCCACTATGAAAATAATGGGTACACAGAATCAAGATTCACCAATGTGGTGGTTAACACAACCTCTCCAACAATGGTGATAGTCAAACTTCCCCAGAGATGTTTCACTCAAACTCTCTCTAGAGATCTTTCAAAATACAAAGCTCAAAGCTTTGCTAACAAATCTCTCAAAATATTTTTTTCTCTCAATCTAACCTAGCCTCCACCCATAACTAATGAATATATAGATGAGGTAGAATTTATAGGGTTAGGGTTTTTAGGAAATCTCTCAATAGACTTGGGCTTAGCATTGAAGGAAGAAGTCCAACAAGTTATTGGGTCACTCTTAAGCCTAATATACGATCTATTAGTGAAGATAGAGAATGATGACACACAAATATTCCAATTGGGATTTCCATATAATGATGCCTCGGGTTTGGATCTCATTTCCTATATTCCCAGCTATGAAATCTAACTTCAAATTATTTGTGTCCAAAAAAATAAGATAGAAAATTATATGTTGACCATAAGCATGAACTGTGAGGGAATGAGCAGAAATCAAATGTTGAACACCAAAATGAGAGGAAGAAATAAAAAAAGAAAAGAAAGAAATGAAAACGAGCATAGATAAAAGGTTTTGGACTTCCTGAATGAACAAAAAATTTATTGACGTTTTTGTAAATTATAAATTTTCTTGGTTAAATTTTATAAATATAATTTAAAATATATAAATATAAATTTCATTTCCTCTATTGAGATGTATTTTACAGGCAATATCATAATGCTCAATCCATAGACCTACACAAATTCGTGACTATGATATAAAGTGATGGTTATGCACCCCAGTTAGGCAGATCAAATGATTGCTTTGTAAACCAAGCTAAAGGTACTGGTATCGATGAATCGGGACTCAAGACACATTTGTCTAAGGCTGGTGAAGGAGGTTTTCACCGTGTGAACAATGGGAAGATGGTGGTGTATATGGCCTATAGAGAGCTGAAGTATGCAGAGAGTGAGGATGTTTCTGGAGGTAAATGAGTCAAAAAGGTGATTTAGAATAAATCCCTTGAATCTTCCAAAAACGAACAAATCCCTTGAAAATAATTTTTAATTAAACTAATTATTCTCACACTTGGCTGTATGAAGAAAAGATTTAATTTAAACTCATTTAAAGAGTGGAATTTTTACTTGCTATGAAACATATAAAAAAATTTAATTATTCTTAAGAAGAAAAAAAATAAATGGTAACCATAAAATTGTTCAGAAGTTTTTTTTTTTTGGTAAATAATTGTTCAGAGGTTAATATAGTAACAACGAAACTATCATTACTATTATGAAGTTACAAAGAACCTGGATTATTTTTTTCTTTTTTCCCAAACTTCTCGGACGAATATTTCTTAGCAATATAATATCTTTAAAATTAGGGTTTGCTTTTTCTACCGTCAGCATAGATAACTTATCTACATTGAGTCCAAAATGAAGTAGTTTTAAGGCAAAAATCAAAGTATTTTTGTAATTATATTTTATTTCGGGGTTATAATAGTCTTTTCATTATAATTTCTTAATTTTTTAACTCAAAACGACGTCGTTTTGGGAGCGAATGTAGATAACTTATCTACATTCATTCAGTGTAGAAATATTAAAGCCTTAAAATTATTGTTAGATTTTTTTATTTTATTTTATGTGAACCATTCAACTAATAGGTCACTCGTACCTCAACCAATGGTAAACAAATTATATAAACAAAAAATAAATGAATAAAAAAATTGAAGATGGTCTTCACTGACATTTCAATTGATAAATGGGTTGTATTAATAATCATTAAGATTTTTGTTCTCAACTAGCAAAGCTGGAGGGTTCTTCTCGTGTGAAAATTTAATCAAATACAGCTACAACTTCCAGCTTAATTAGTATTGGATCCTTGAATTACCCTTTCAGATATGCACAATTATTCGGATGATCCAACTTCACATAAGTAACATCAATATTAACCGGTCCTCAAAAATTTAAATCGACCAAATTATCGAATTCAACTACAAAAAATTGAGCATTTTCTTGCCATATATATAATGCAGTGGTAGTTTATATCAATATCGTGCATTTTCTTGTCAAAAAAATGATATATTTTTTATTCTTATATAAAAAATAAATATTTTTAATTTATAAAAAATTCATTTATTAGTAATAATACTTTAAAAATATCTTTAAATACAAGGGTAAATAAGGGTATATTTTGTAATCAAATTTATTGAATCTGCTTTGTAAAAAAAAAAAAAAAAATAGAACAGCCTATACTTCATAAATACATGTAGAAATAGAAAGTCTAAGGATGATAGTCAAATTGTGGGTAAAAATCCTCTCTCGTATATAGATCCGAGTCTATTTTTCTTTATTAGATTTTAGATAAATTTTATAGTGTTTATCTGGATCTCAAATTTGTGTCCCCTTGTGATTTCTTCTTTTGTAGGAGAATGAATAGGGAACACGAAAATGGAAGGCAGCATAAAGGGAAGGATTAGTGGCGGTATTTTGGAGGAAGAACAATTATGTTCCAAGAAACTCTTTTTTCATATGCCTCTAGGTAAACCCCCTCTAAGACCTAGTTTACTATTTCAAGTGTGGCAAAAACTGCCTTAATTGATATTACTGGAGATAGTAGCTCCTCAATCCAAGCTGTTACAAATTTGGAAATATTTTTTTCCAAACAAAAAAGAGAAAATAGTGAGAAAAAATCAGAAGAAACATGAAAGAAAAATGACACAAGATTTTACGGGTTCATAAACTTATTATAAGCAAGTTTCCTTCG
Organism: Gastrolobium bilobum; assembly: GCF_033153095.1. NCBI lineage: Eukaryota > Viridiplantae > Streptophyta > Magnoliopsida > Fabales > Fabaceae > Gastrolobium > Gastrolobium bilobum. The sequence continues at coordinate 9,269 of NW_026896787.1, read as the reverse complement.
TCTTGGGGCCTAAAAGAGGGTTAAACACCCTCTGTGGTAACACTTTATTCAGTAATCAAGAAAAGAGAACAGAGTATTCAACATAGATCAACAATGCAGAATATAAATCAAGCTAAACAAAGATACTTCGAAACATGACAAGAAAATAGTAACCTAAATCACATCAAGAAAAGGAATAACAAGAAATACACGAACTATAGAGCTTTAAGAATGAAAGGATGTCACCAATCTTCAAGAGCCATCCACTAGAAACGTTGTTCTAGGTCAGGAGACCAGGATTCAGCTATGACCCGCTTCAAACCCTTTGTAGCAACATCACCTCTTGAACAACAAGATCACTTTTCGACCAACAAGTTCCACTTCTACAAAGAAACCAATCAATCAGTTCATCTTGATGAGATTTACCAGACATTTCAAAGCATCGAAGGACAAATCTCAGTTTAGTACACTGATTTAGATTAAGAACCCACACTCAACAAACCCTAACAAACTTAATGGTTTTGAGAGAGAATACAGAGAGAGAAGTCAATGTTTCAGCTGATATGATTCCACAGGACCACTTGGCTATTTAGCCATCACAAGGTCAAAACATCATCGTTTGTTTTCCTTGCGTTGCTGATTCACCAAAAAGATGGTACCTAATACAAAGTAATATACATATAGGCCTCAAGCAAAGGATATATGACCATATATTATTATTGGCCTAATACCAGTAGCAAAATCCCAATATCAATATACATAATATATTAAACAGATATAATAGACCATGTTTAGGAAATAATACTCACAAAGCTCGACTTGTTTTCTAAACATACAACAGAATAAGTGAAAACTACAGATTTGTGTGGGCATTTAACCTAATAGGCCCTTATGCAATGCATGATTTAAGGTGGTTTTATTTTTAGTAAATTTACGGCATCCCTAAATTTTCTAACAGGCACAAATTTTGTAAAAATGTCAGCTGGATTTATATATGTAGAGATTTTCTCTACATTTTCCTGACCATTAGCTATAATTTCTCTAATAAAATGCAACCTAACATCTATAGTTTGGTTCTTTCATGAAATGCAAAATTTTTGGATAAATGAATAGTACTCTGAGAGTCATACATTACCTTTGATGGGTTCTTACCTAAACCAAATTCAGTTACTATACCATTTAACCAGATGACTTCCTTGACAGCTTCAATCAATGCCACGTATTCCGCTTTAGTTGTTGACAAGGCCACAATATGTTGTAGGTTGGATTTCCAGCTCACCGCATTACCTCCCACAGTAAATACAAAACCAGTTAGTGATCTCCTTTTATTAAGATTAGCAACATAGTCAAAGTCACAAAATTCTATAATTTCAAAATCATTTGAATTTACTGCAGAATAATGCAAACAGTGGTCAAATGACCCATTTAAGTATCTCAATAACCATTTTACATCAAGCCAATGATCTTTACAAGATTTACTCATAAACCTACTAATTACACTAACCACATATGTTATATCAGGCCTTGAACCTATCATAGCATACATTAGACACCTAACAACATTTGAGTAAGGCGCATTTAACATGTATTTTAATTCTTCTGAAGAAAGATCACCAGAAACATATTCTAATCTGAAGTGTGCTCCTAAAGATGTGTTGACAGGCTTAGTCAAGTGCATAGAGAAGGTTTTCAGCACCTTCTTCACATAATCAGACTACGAAAGAGTTAATAATTTCTCTTTTCTAGTCCTGGTTATCTCCCTGCCAAGAACCCTTTTGGCTGGACCAAGAAACTTCATTTTAAATTATTTCTTTAACAGATTTTTCAACGCATTTATTTCATTCACATTCTTTGAAGCAATTAACATGTCATCCACATATATGAATAAGTAGATATAACAGTCATCATTTAAATCCTTGAAATACACTCAATGATCAAAATCACTTCTAAGAAATCCTTTTGACAACACAAAGTCATCAAACCTCAATAGTGTTGTCTAGGAGCTTGTTTGAGACCATAAAGAGATCTCTTCAACAAACACACTTTGCTTTCATCACCTCTTTTTATAAACACTTCTGGATGTTCCATGAAGATTTGTTCTTCAAGGCAGCTATGAAGGAAGGCAGTTTTAACATCAAGCTGTTCGAATTCAAGATCATGAATTGCAACAGTTGATAAAATCAATCTTATAGACACCTGCTTGACTATAGATGAGAAGATCTCATTATAGTCAACTCCCTCAACTTGGGAGTAGCCTTTTGCTACTACCCGAGCCTTGAGCCTAGCTCGTTCAACTCCAGGAATTTATGGTTTCCTTTTAAAAATCCATTTACATCCTATTACTTTCTTATTCTTTGGCCTCTCCACCAAAACCCAAGTTTTATTCCTCTTGAGAGAGTCCATTTCATCCTCCATGGCTCTCAACTAGTCACCTTTAGACTCTAACCTCATAGCCTCTTTATATGTGGTAGGTTCATCTAGCTCAAAGGAATCACTCACTTATAAGGCATAGGCAATGACATCTGTAACACCCCGTATATATCTGGTTTGTTATCATATCATCGTATTAAGTCACGCTTAATTTAAAAATGCGGAATATCTTTTTATGTTCAATTATGACGTCATTATCATTAGCCAAGTTGAATTACTTAATTCATTTCATAAAACATCGCCTGTATGTAAATTGCAAAAGACAACTAACTGAAATACCTCATAAAATAGATGTGAGTATCTAAGTCACGGATCTACAACACGTAGTCCGGACAATATCCTGATACATTATTAATTACAACTAGAAAAAACTAAGCATAAAGTCAAGTCAAAGTGGCATGGACAGTCCCCATGCTCACCCAAATAAGGCAACAAAGCCCCACATCAGTCTCAACAATAACATCATGAAGCTAAAAGCATAAGAGGCAACAGTCAATATCCAGCATCCAACATAAGTAGCATAACAACATATAATCAGTTAAGCTCCGGCATTCTGCCACTAGAGGTCTCAACCCCCACATTACCTGAACCTGAAATATGTGCCCCAAACGTGGGGTGAGATCTCTAAAAAGAAATCTCAGTAAGACAAGGGGTCCTCTAGGATCTTCCACCCCAAGCTCACTTATACGTGCAATATAAGTTCAAAAGCATTTAATAGTATAAGTTCCAAAACTATGCAGTGGAACAGATATTCATGCCATGTGTGTTTTAACTATTATACTGGCCAGAGAAATGCAGGAATACGTCTATTACCTACAGTTAGTACAAGGAACATCACTTGCACCTCACCCACAGCCTCACCCTCTTGTATGTACCACATACTCGGGCTTACCGTATAGGTGGAACACCACATGCTTATCATAAAGGCACTCGCATACAACAGCTCAACAACATTTCAACAAATCAATATATCATGAAAACAACATCATGCATATAACCATACCCCCATGGGATTGGTGGAACCAACAATGGCTAAACCGAGGACACGAAAGCTTATGTTGCAAGCTAACTATCCAATGCCAAGAGTCCACACTAGCTCAAAGCCCAAATATAGCAAAATCACAATCTATTTTGGACCAGCAATATATCAATAATCATACTTAACAAGCATTGATCACAAAGACAACGCTTTTTCTTTACGTTTTACGTCTTTCGGCTTCTCACAAAGCCACAAGCTCTTAATCACTCAGATTTTGACTTATATTAATTATTACAGAAGTCCACAGTAGCCAATCATGGGTCCACAAATCCCAAAATAGCATTCGGTATGCATAGTACCTTCAATGTTCACGAAAACCAAGAATATCCGGATATTTGTCGGGGGCATATCCGGATATCAATATACGGATATTCATATCCGAATATTTCGCGACAGAATGCAATTTTGCATTTCGCGAGATATCCTTCCCAAAGGTCCAACTTTTACCGATTACAAAAGCTTAAACATGCATTTCTAGGTGTGTTTAGCATTGCCCAACCTTAAGTTATCAACTTTAGCTCATTACATGCATCAAGGTTTCATTTTTAAGTAAGAAATCTCAAGAACAAGAGTGATGATCATACCACAAGCTCAAAACAGAGCAAGGAGGTGCTCTTGAAGCTCTCACTTCAGCTCCAAAGTTCAGCCAAAAAGGGTGCACGAAAATGGCACACAAGACTTGATTTTTCTTCACAAAGGTTGACACTTGGACCTTCAACAACCAAGACAAAGGCTCCAACACCCCAACCCAAGAACTCATCCCCTACACTCACTCAACACAACCACCAACAATCAGAAATGGTGCTCCTTTCTCACTCACAATGATGGTTAATACTCACTGGCAAGTGTACCGATCGCACAAGTAATATAGAAAGTAAGTAAAGTATCGTCTCCACAGGAATTGAGTCGAATATCAATTAGTCGTTCCTTTCAAGAATGGAAGAGTTCAAAAGGGTTTTGACAAATATTGTCGGTTTGTGTAAAATAGAGAACTTGAAATAAAGACTTGTTTTTAAATTTTTAATTATGAGAAAAAGAACAATAAAAATGAGAATTGATTTTTGTAAATGTGAGAAAAACATTGTAGCTAGAGCGCACTCACCTTGTGATCCACACTTCTTACTTTGGATTGATTTACAATATTCATTTATAAAACTACTCGGATAAATTATTATCTAAAATAATTGGTTAAATCCCAATCCCTTGGCAATTTAACCCTTTAATTTCAATTGGAGTCCTAATCCCTTAGCAACCCCTCATGAAAATTAAGCGATGAACTCTATAATTTAGGCATCCGCAATTCAATACACATCTATTCCTAGCATGCATACGAACCGTTATCCTACCCCCTTTCAGGATGAAAACCCCAATATCCCTATCTAGGGTTCTAACCCTCAGACTATTATCAACTATTAGAGTGATCACTTCTAATAAAGAAAATATAAAATACGAACAGGGTAGAGATAAAGATAATTATATAAACGAGTTGTGACCCTAACTACAATAAAAAGTACTAGCCAAACATAATCATGGCTAAAAATAATCCAATATTCAAAAGCATAAAATTAAAGAGAAAAGAGAAAAAGAACTTGATCTCAGGAATCCCCTCGGAGCTCTGCCGTCGTCTCTCTCAGAAGAATAGGTCTCAATCCCTAATTCTGTCATGAGGATCCTATTTATAATCCTCTTTTCTTCCTTCCAAAAATACCCCCACGGCAACACGGTATTATTTTCCCGCAACCCGGCGCCGGCGCCAGTTTGCGCCGCGCCTCTGTGCAAATTGCAAAAGTTGGAACCTATTAATCGTAACTTGGCGCTAGTTGGCGCCAACTCCTTGTATTTTGGGCGCCAGTTGGAGCCAACTTTCTTGTCATTTTGGGCGCTGGTTTGCGCCACTTTTACTTTACTTTGGCGCCACTTAGCATGAGTTTGGCGCTAAGTGGCGCCATTTCCCTGGAATTTGGCCTATGCAACATGGAATTGGCGCCGGTTGGCGCTACTTGCAAAACACCGCTGTGAAATCCGAAAACTGGCGCGGGTGTGCGCCAGTGCGCCGCCATTCCGCGCCATATTATTGGAACTTGTAGTGTGTTGCACCGTGTGGAATTGCGTTAACAGACTTTTTTTAATTTTCGCTTCTTTTTCCTGTAAAACCACAACCAATAGGTGAGAAATATAATTGAAAATAAAGAATCAATATAATTAGCAAATATGTATTTAAGTTGCTCTTTTATGAATCAATTCTTATCAATTTTAATATGAAAAAACCACACTTGCCAGAGGCACATCAAATCATTCCCAGATTTAAACGTTGCTGTCCCCAGCAATGTACAAGACTCAATCCAGAAAATATTTAATTAATCCAACATAACATTCCAGAGATACTCTCAGACACAATATGCTATGCATGCCTGACTCAACATCATAAACTCACAATAATGTCATCAGCTTCTTAAAGATGCAAGTCTACATTGATTACCCCTCACACAGATAATAGTAATATTCACTCAACACTCAGTGTTTAAGGGTATCATGAGCACTCAATTACTCAAAGCTATAACATTACCATAGGCTTGATCATATTCTCAAAAATTCTTAAAAATGAAGAATCAAACACATGCATCAATTGATCAAAAGGACTTCACAGGTTGTAAGTTAGCCGGGGTAACAGGTAGGAAAATATGGATAATAGCTCAAACAACAATGAGATTGAAAAACTAAATTTATTTCACTTTAACACATTCAACTCAATGATTTTGCTCCACTAACATTTCCACAGAATTTCGGGAATTAATTCCTTCCAGCCACCTTTTACTCTTTTCCTTTTTCTTGCTTTCTTTTCTTTTTCTTTTATAATGGCATAGATGAATTTTTCATCCCTTAATTACTTGACCTTTGTAGAGCTTACCTCAATTTCTTTATTTTATTTTTAACACATTCAGTGATTCAATCTCAATCAAGGTAAGTCACATGGACATAGGCTAAGCCATAAATCAGGCACCAGTCATTTATCAACAAATAAGTTTAGGCTCAAATGGGCTAGCAAGGGAAAATTTCATACAGGTAGGCTATTTTGGCCATAAGCTAATAAGAACAAAATGCCTTTATCATATCAATCAATGCATGCATAACAGAGAAACAGATCAAGTTCTAGAGTATTATAACAGTGAGGTCTCTCAACAAAAATTTCAGTGTTTAGGCTCAAACCTCACAGTTATGGTATCAAAGCAGACTCAAGAAAATTGACCTCAGACATTATCAGAATTTCACAATATTAATTCAGACAAACGAGCAATCATGCAATCCAATTATGCCTATGAAATGTCATGCCAGAAAGTCATATAATATATTCCAAGAATTCAGTCAAGCACATTAACTATATAAGCACATTTAAACATGAGAATTGCTTGAAACATTTTTTTTCAATTTTTTTTTTTTTAAGATATAGCACACAAGATAACTATAAAAATAACTAAGAAAATTAAAAGAGTTAGAATATCTCCCCTGATAGAAGAATTGCAGTTCTAAGGTGCAAGCCTACCATTCCCAGATTTAGAGAATTGTTGTCCTCAGCAATAATTAAACCACAAGAGGAAGAAAAACCTGCACAATGGAACAAACAGTGGCATAACTATAATGCACATATTAAAACATCAGAAAGAGATATACCAACACAAAACAACTAAAAATACAAAACAGAAAAATAAACTAATATACAAAATCTCCGTCAGCAAGGAGATATCAATCATCCATGTCATCCCCCTCAGCATCGTGGGATGACTCAGCAAATGGAAGATCCGGTGGTACTGCATGCTTTGGTGTATGAGACCACCATTCCCATATTTGTTCCAAACCATGAAGCCATGTTAAGAACTCTTTGAAGCTTTGGTTTTTCTGAGAGATAGAGTCTCGGTGTCTCTTGTCAAACTTCAGCTTCCGGTGATTCACACCCATCCTCCAACTAGTATTAAAAAGTTTGACCACTTTCTTTCTTAGTACCTTTTTCAGTATAGGATTACGCCTCCTTTGAGGCGCCCTCACCTCTTTGACATCATCTTTTAGAGTTTGAGGAAGATCCTTCAATTTCACTTTTGAGGTACCATCTTCTTTGTAATCATCAGCTTTTTCAGGAACCTCAACCGCTACATCTTTTTCTTCCTTTAAGACTTCAAGATTAAAACAATTGTCTTTGGGAGAAGACTGTTTTAAAGAATCAAAGACATGAATAGTAACGATTTTATCATTCATTCTTAGCTCAAGCTTCCCGCTTTCAACATCAATCAATGCACGAGATGTAGCTAAGAAAGGTCTACCCAGCAAAAGAGGCATCTCAGCTCCCCCTTCCATGTCCAGCACCACAAAATCAGCAGGGAAGATGAACTTGTCCACCTTCACAAGAACATCTTCAATTATTCCACTAGGTTTCCTTAAAGATATATCAGCAAGTTGAAGAGAAACCATAATGGGTTTTAGTTCTGTGATCCCTAAGGATTTGCAAACAGAAAGAGGCATCAAATTAATGCTAGCCCCAAGATCACATAATGCCCTACTGATTTTTGTGTTACCAATTTCAATTGGAATGTTGAAGCTTCCAGGATCACGAAGCTTAGGAGGACATTTCCTTGTAATGATAGCACTTCAGCCCTCAGTAAGTGCTACAGTTTGGCACTCTTGTAACTTGTGCTTCCTCAATAAAAGATCCTTCATGAATTTAGCATAATTTGGCATATTGACCAAAGCTTCAGCAAATGGAATATTAACATGAAGCTTTTTGAAAATATCCAAGAACCTTTCATAATGCTTCTTCTGAATGTCCTGTTTGAATCTTTCAGGATATGGTGCCATAGCCCTCACATATTCGGGACTCAATTCATACTTCTTCTTTTCCACTGGCTTCACCACTTCAGCAGGTTTTTCAATTTCTTTTTCTTTTTCTGGCTCACCTGTAGTGTGTAGCTTTTCTTTAACCTCAGGAGATGGAAGTATTTTTCCACTTCTGACTGTGTTACTAGGGAAGGTGCCTGGAGTTCTATCAGCAATTTGCTTAGCCAGTTGGCCAATTTGAGTCTCCAAATTTCTGATAGAAGCCTGTGTGTTCTTGGTATTGGCCATTGTCTCCTCTATGAAAGCACTAGAGTGTTGAGCCATTTGTCCAACTAACCTCTCCAAATCAGAGGGTTCGTTAGCTGAAATTGGTGGAGGCTGCAGATAATTATTAGACTTGCAATCAAGTCCAGTTCCCTGTACTCTCCTCTGAAAATTATTGCCTCCAGAAGGATAATTCTGATTCTTAGGGATGTTTTGTGGCTGAGGTCTCTGATCATACCAAACGCCATTAACATGCACTTGTTGAGGAGGATCATCAGATAGCAAGGTAGGACATTCATTAGATTCATGACCTTCCTTGCAATATTCACAAATAACAGCAGCAGCTTTAGTCTGAATACCAACAAGCTGCATCTTGTCAAGCCTTGAGGTCAAATTTTCTATCTGCTGAGATAACAAATTATTTTCAGCCAGCGCCGCATCACTACCTTCCAGTTGAAGGATTCCTCTCTTAGGCTTGGATGACAGCACTTCATTTTCATTGGCAGCCATCCTCTCAATCAATTCAAGAGTCGCATTTGCTCTCATTGACTTAATGCTACCACCTGCTGCACCATTCAGAACCATCCGGATTTCCGATTTACAACCGTTGAAGAAGATTTGGACCTGATCACCCATTGGTAATGGGGTAATGAGGACACCTCCTCATTAGATCTTTGAACCGGTTCCAGGCTACACACATAGTTTCACCCTCAGCTTGAGTGAAATTGGTGAT